>NC_060271.1:64985630-65109057 GCF_021613505.1 Equus quagga
CACCACCAATTACTTCCCCTTGTTGGGGGAGGGGAAGCGTTCTATAGTCCTCTGATTAGTTCTCAGTCTGTTTGTGAACCTATTCCTCTGGACTGTGAACTTCACAAGCATTTCTCAGTTTTTTTCTCCCCCTTAGGATGGCTACAGTGGGATACGGTTGGGTAATTTTTTGCCCCCAAGTCAAGCTCCCCTCTAATAATAGCTTAGCAGGTTAGGGTCTGGTTAACTAGTCTTGCCTCAAGGCAGACCTTAAGAAAAACAGATTTCTCTGGCATATAAATAGTTCTTTTTCTGCTCCCACTGCTAAAAGCAGGAGGTGATTTTCTCTGATATTTACTGTAGGAATCTAGTTGAGCTCATGAGGTAAACCTCACAATATTGTAGGGGCTCCTCCTAATACAGCATCTCCCTGGAATTTTCAACTCTCAGACTTGTGCACACTGAGCCTCCAGCAATTTGTCAGTTGAACTTCAGGTGTTACACTGGCACCGACCTCTGTGGCAGATTCTTCTCCAGTAAAAGCTGAGACGCCCTGGATTTGCCTCTTTGACTCTCTAATATGAAGCAGAGCTTTTCCCTGAATCCTCATCTCTGTGACTGATCCATGAACATTTTTGGTTTTTCAGTCTCTTCAGCTTTTTACCTGTTGTTGGATCAGAGTGGAGACTTTCAAGCTCTTTACTTGCAGAACTGGAAAGCAGAAGTCAGGTTTTGTTTTTGATGGTGCATGTAGAGTATCATTTTTCTTATGTGACAGCAGAAGTGATAGATCTACACTTACATTTTCAATCATGACATAATTTTGTTCCATTTGCCTCCTGAGTTCTGTTTTTTCTTCAGTCTACGAATTATGCAAAACACTATGCAGAAATTTTCTTCTGGAATCTGTATGACATTTTGTTGTATTGTTGCTTTGTTTCTTATTTTCATTTCTTTCTCTGTTTTTCTTTTTTCTTTCTTTCCTTCCTTCTCTTCCACTTTTTCATGGAAGTCTCATTCATTAATGGATTGTAATTAATAGTAATAATCAATGATGATAAATTACTTACGATTTTTGGTCAATGTCCATGACGTACTTTCATTATTAGTCCATCCATGGCTCTTTCTTATTTATTCACACACTCACTAATTCATTTATTTATTAGTTTTAGCAAATGTAATAAGCTCCTGTGACTCTATCAAAAAGATATGTTAGGACAATAACTTATATCTGGTTTAAGGTTGTCCACATCCATTATGCCTACCTCTCCACCATCAAGTTAATCACTATTCTGACTCGTATGTTTTTAGCTCTGCAGTTTCTTTCTTCTATATAGATTCATCAAAAAATACTTGTTATTTGCTTTACATTTTATAAAAATGAAATGGTAATAACAAGATCTAGTTTATCTTTTTCTTTATGCTTAATACTTTGTTTACCTTTTTTAAGAAGTCTTTTCCTATCTCTAGTGTCATGGAATATGTTTCTGTATTATTTCCTAGAAGCTTTATTTTTTTTTTGTCTTTCATATTTAGGTTTATGATTCGTTTAGAATTGATGTTTGTATATGGTAAATAGAGTAAGTTTCATTTTGCTGTAATATAAATATCCAATTTGTTCCGTCCAATTAATTTACTTTAAAAATGTCTACTACACCACGGTGGCAATTTCATTGTAAATCAGATGATTATATATGTGTGGATCAGTTTCTAAATTTTGTAACTCATTACACTGGCTTATTTGTCTAACTCTTCATTAATATCATACTATTTTAATTACTGTTAGTTTTTATAGGCTTTCATATTGGATAGTGTTAGTCCTCCACCTTTGTTCTTCTTATGCAAGATTATGTTGACTATTTTTAGCTTTTTGAATACATGTCCATATATATTTAAGAAATATTTTTCTAATTTCAACAACAATCTTCTGGAATTTTGATTGTGAAAGCATTAAACCAATTTGGGGATAATTATCATTTTTATAATATTAAGTCTCTCGATTTATGAACATGATATAAACTTCCATTTATTGAGGTTTTCTTTATTTTCTTTAATAACATTTTGTAATTTCTCTTTTTTTCTTAACCATATTTTATATAAATTTTTATTTTGGCATAATTTCAAAATTAAAAAAATGTTGCAAAAATAGTATAAGAAACTCTCATATACACTTTACTCAAATTCATTTAACATCAATAAATAATTTCCACTTCCATGTTTCTTTTGTGTTTATTAATTGACATTCAAGTTACTATTGATTCACAAAAAAATGATCCAAATTTTAATGGCATGTGAAAACCATTATTATTTTACCATTATCTCTATGGTTCTAGGTGTTTCGTGGGCTCACCAAGGTTTCCGCTGGGGTTTCTTACAATGATGCAGACAGGTGCTGACGCAACTGGAGTCATCTCAAAGGTGGCTGATGCTGAAAGTAGGCCAAAACACTCCACATTCCTCCCATTTGCAAAATACACTAATTCTCACTCCAACACCCACAGCTGTTTTTCCATAATGGCAACAGGTCAAAGTCCAAGATCTCATTATCTAAATCAGGTCCTGGATGGATTAGTCTCCTTGCCCATAGTTCCTGTATAGAGTTTCTCAACGACTGTGATTAATGGTGAGACAAGAATAGGCTCTAGACACTGATGTAGACATTCCCATTTGAAAATAAGGCATGTAGCAGGCAATATCTCATGGACCATATAACAAAAGCTTTCTCTTTGGACTTCCTGCTTCCAGTCTTTTTTCCAGGTTGTACTTCTTGTCCCTTTAAATATTTCAGCAAATAAAACCACAAATCATGAGTCTTCATGAATATCTCTATTGATGTAAGCTCTCATTCTGCTTTGAGGCAGTTGAAATTAAACTTCCTTCATGAATACTTTGCTGTTTTCACTTTATTCTGATTTTTTCTCCTGAATTTAAACTACACAGTATTATTATCCTCAAATATGGAAGGTAAGGCTGTCGTAAAGAATTTTCTAATTTCTTCTATGTTATTTCCCTCAACTCTGAATTCTCAAGTTCTGTTACTAAGGCAACCGACCTCACAATCTTGATCTGTCTACAGCAGAACATTCCCAGGGTTAGGATCATAGCAGGAAAACAGCTGTGTATTCAAGGAATTTGAACTCAAATCCAATTAAAAACTGTGTATATTCAATTATTATTCCTGATGAGCACTGCTTCCTAAGTTTCTTACAACATGATTGTGGTCATTCACAGTAGTCACCATCAGATAAAGATCATCTGTAACTGAGAACTGAGGAAATGTTCTAGTAATTTGGACAATTATGTGAGGAGCTCCACATAATTCCCTTACTAACTGAAGACACTAGGGGAGGATTTGCCTGTGTGAAAATTGTGAATTTATCTGCTCTGGAGCTGGAACACTCAAACTATTTCAACACAGGACAACTGTGCACATTTTCCCAGGAATACCCGGCCACATATCAAAGCCTTTATCCATGGGATCTTCCCTGGCTAAGAGTGTGTATCTACTTCAGCCATGGACAGAATGGACATTAGGAACTCAATTCCTCTTGCTGCAGCTGCTCTGGATCCCAGATGAGGTAGAGATTACAAGGAGGTGCCATGTGATGATAAAAATTGTTTTCTTCTCATTATAAGATGAATTATGATGACTCTTTAGGGTCTGTGACGTGCTACTTCTCACAGAACATTCACAGTCTTAAGTAACATGAAAAGATAATAGAGTGTGATATGCTTAACTTTAATGATACTTGTGTTTAAGTGCTTTTTTAAAAATTTCAGATGCCAATGGGGACACTGTGCTGCCCCTATTTGCAACTTTCAGTCAAGGCTTCAGGAAAGGGAGTCACCATCAGCTGCAAGTCCAAACAAGGCATCAGTAGCTATTTGAACTGGCACCAATAAAAAACAACAGGCTCCCGAGCTTCTCATTTACATTTCTTCTGTACCCTTGACTCCCTGCCTGGTTTAGTGATGGTGGGTCTGGGATAGATTTCACCCACACAATCAGCAGCCTGGAGGCTGAAGATGCATCGCATATTATTATTGTCAACAACACAAGAACATGGAGAACTCTCAAGTGTGACAATCCTAAACTGAGAGTATACTGACCCATCTATTTCCTCTAGTCCAGGTCACTGATTTATAGTTGGGAAAATCTGGTAGAAAGCTCAGTAAAAGGGATTTTGAAACACTGCTTTCTCCCACCACAGAAGACAGAGATTGAAGCTACACACCCTTGATTGGAATTTTGTCTCTTCTGTCTAATAGATTTGTGAATTTGGGAAGCTAATTAAATCTTCTCTTCTTGGTTTTTCCATTCATAATAAAGGAAAATAAAGGAGTGACTACATCAGAAGGCTGTTAGAAAAATTATATGAATGAAGACTTATAAAGTGTTTATAATATTGACTGATGTAGCAAGCACTCAATACATATTATCATCATTTAGCTTCATTTCATATTTATGTAAATCCAATTTTTTCCACAATACTTTTTTCTTTCAAATTATTCAGTAAATTGAAGATTCTTTTCCTGAAACTCCTGTTTTATTAAATTGTGGAACAGTTGACTTCATACCAACCTGCCAAGAACAACTATAAAATGCTGGACAGAATATAAAAACAAAACAAGAACAAAAGACACATATATTTGAACACAACAGAGCAGGGTCATGTGATACAAAGTCTGGCTCCACTCTTGATGTTTGATCATCCACAGCTTTCATCCACATCCCACTTGGGGGATATGGCATTCCCTTCTGCCCCAAATTTGTGCAACTGCCAGTGGGACATTCAAACATCTCAAATCCCCAGCACGTCCAAGGAAACTTTTCTCCATTCCCAACTTGTTGCCACTATAAAAAACCAAACCTTTGCCTCTCTCAACCCAGTCTGGACCAGCTTGTGCACACCCTGCTTTCCCCAGGATTGCCTCACGTGAGTAATAAATTTTCTGCCAAATTCTCTTATATGTAGTGTGTCAACAGCCTCAACATAATACCTATTAATTAACAAAGGATGCATTGTCATGGCATGACCACAAAAAATGCCAAGAAAGTATGCATTTGAGGAGTCAAGAAAAGAAGAAGGAAATCTGTTATGGACAGAATATTTATGTCCCCCAAATTCCTATGTTGAAGCCCTAACTCCCTGTGTGGCTGTATTTGGATATGGTGCCTCTAAGGAAGTAGTTGAGGTTCTATGACATCATAAAGGTGAGGCCCTGAGGGTTAGTGTCCTTATAAGGAGATGCCAGAGAGCTTACTCCCTCTCCACTTCATGAGGACACCAGAAACCACCCATGCAGATACCCAATCTCAGACCTCCTGCCTCCAGACCTGTGAGAAAATCAATTTCTATTGTTTAAGCCACTCCGTCTGTGGTATTTTGTTCGAACAGCTTGAGCACACTAATAACAGAAATTCAGATAGATGAGCCCTATTTTTTTCTCTCCAATGTACTTTGAAGCATTTGCTGGCTCTAAAACAGCTGCTCAGATAAGCTGAAAATCTGAAAGAAAGGAGATGATGAGACCCTCAGAGGTAAGCAGAGCTTTCAGTAATCTCATATGGTCATTGCCAAGAATCTTTCTCCAAGGACTGCAAAGAAGGAGGGATCCTGACAAACACCAAGGTCTTCAGATGGATGTTGGTAGAGCTATACCCAAGCAGGAGGGATGAATCAGGAATAACAAGGCTTCATCTGTACTGAAGCCTAGACTCAAAGTAGTGCAATCCCTAATTGAATGAAGACTAAATATGGCTAGTGTTTCAGTCTGCCAGAATCAAAAGTAAACCCTTTCTGGAGGAGAAAAATCTCCTAGAATCATCTCCAGATGTTTTAGGGAAAATATGTGCATAAACCTACATAACTATTAAGTATATAAAACATAGACTGACTTTCAGTAAAAATAGTCAGATAATACCAAGGGGAAAACAGGCCATTGAAACAGACAAATACTTTGGTATTTGCTGATATTGGAGTAATCAGACAATATATGATTAATACATTAAGTGACAAGATGAATAAGTTTAACGAAGAGCCAGAACATATTAAAAATAAGAAATAAAAATTCAAGAAATAATATATATATAAAATAAAGAACTCAGATAAGTTTAGCAGAAAATTTCACAGAGCTGAAAAGTGAAATGGTAAAGAGGAAGATAAATATACATAGGAAGCTTGGAGCAATAAATAGATGAAAAAAACTATCAAAGTCTCCAGGGCATAAAAGATATAATGAAAAAATCAAATGTATGTATAACTGGAGTTCAAGAAAATGAGAGAATAGAGACAGAGATAATATTTGAAGACTAAAAGGTGGGAAATTTCCAAAACTAATGATAGGTTGAAGTACTGGAAAAATCCTAGAGAAGATGAAAACCAAAAATAAATAAACTGATAAAATAATATCTAGGACCCTCTTAGTCTCAATCTTTAAAAGATACAAACAAGGAAAACCAGACAGGTAGGTGGGCAAGAGAGAACAACAATAAAAATAGGAATAACTTCTTAATATTCACAGTAGGAGCCAGAAGACAAAAAATATATACTCTAAGTATGGAAAGAGAAGAACTGCCAATTCAGTACTCTGTGTAAGAATAAACTTCATACTGAAGGCAAAATAAATATATTTCAGAACAACGAATGCATAAAAAATTAAACATCAGAGGATTTCCACACATAGAAATTTTATACGGGGATTTTCAAGAAGAAGAAAATTAATTCCAGATATAAAGTCAGAGATTTTAAAAGGAATGAAGAGGAATAGAAATAATAACTATGTGGGAAATCTTACATAAATTTTGACTGTATAAATAATAATATTATCTTGTGATATTTAAATATATGTAGAATTAAGATATATGTTCAATTAACATTTTTTAAAAATACAAAAAAGGCAGATGGGGATGTAATTTGGGTTAGAGTTTTCCTGATCAATGCATTGTCTGCAAAGCAGTAAGATACTAAGTAATATAAGACATGACAAGCGATGGATGCGTGTTGTAATTTTCTAGGGTACTCAAAGTATAACAAAATAATATATAACTAAACAACTAATAAGAAAATGGACCAATACTGGAACCATATACCAAATCAGTTCCTGGTGGATTTTATGAACAAGATTAGATAAAAGTGAATAAAATTCCCGGAAAAAAGAGACAAACACTAAACAAAATCAAAAGATAACTGAGAACTAGAAGAAATTATCATTAATATGTTATACAATTTATACAATTTGAAGGTTAAAATTCTAATATATAAAAATTCTTTAAAATACGTAAGGCAAAACATAAAAAAATCCAGTAGAAAAATGAGGAAATACAGAACTCACAAATCACCAAAGAGGACATAGAAACAGTCTTCGAATTCATGCGAAGAGGTTAAACCTCACTAATAATTAGAGAAATGCAAATCAAAACTACTCTGAGATAGTATTTCTCATCTATTAGTTTTGAGAAAGTTAAAAAATTTTGCAGCACATTTTCAGACAAGGTTATGGAGAAACAAGCACTCTCAGTGATAGCTTGTGCGAATGGAAGAGACTATGACATTCTCTAGAAAACAATGTAAGTGTTTAGTTATTGGCCACAATCCTGTTTCCAGGAATCTCTCTGAAGGTACACCTCCAACACTGTAAGTACTTATGCACAAGGCTATTTATTGCAGAATAGTTTGTAACTATTTGCAAAATATTGACAACATAGAAAATGCCCATATATTAAAATGTGGTTGAAAAAACTATGGTACATCCACACAGTGGGATTTGTCTACACTGTAACCTGACATGGAGGGACTTCCAGAACGTACTGTGAAATGTAAAAAGCACAGTGCAAACACATATCTATAGTGTGTTACCTTTCGTGGTGTTAGCACATGCAGAGGAGATTAAAAAAAATAACAACACACCCAAACTGGGAGGATAAATCAGAGTGGGATTGGTTACTGGGGAGGGTAAGGTAACAGGGAGGATACACCAAAAGGACACTTGCATCTAAAGAATGAAGGTTCCTTGTGTTTTGCGGAACCAGAGAGCAAAGCAGAGAACAAAGACACTTCTCTCAGCCTTCAGACTCTGTATTCCATACTGTTTGAAACAATAATTTGAAGCTTCCTATATATTAGCTTAAAAACTTGGCTAGGGAAGATAGAAGAGAGTGTTCCCTCTCTCCATAATCATCTGGAAGGCACCATATGCTCCCGTGAGATTACTGAAAGGAGTGAAGCTGAGATCTAATCAAAACTGAGAACTTGGAGACCAATTTTCCTGTGCAGCCATCACTGTACCCATCCCAGGGGAGCTGAGGGATGTCAGTAGGACAGAGAAGAGAGAAATTGCCCCAGAGATTAATGCTGAGAGGACAAAAAAAGTGTGATGTAAGCACAGAATAACTGAACTGCTGTGGACCCCAATCCTGATCACACCACAGTAACGCATTGCTATTAGAGAACGTTTAGCAGCAAATATTGAGTGACCTCTACAGCATTTGGATCCCAGATATGGTGGGGAAATACTAGTTCATAGACCATTGACGTCTAACTGTCTATCTAATGTGGCCAAAATATTACATAGTACCTGGAAACCGATTATGATTTGTTATAGGCATCAGAAATAAAACATGTTTGAAAATGTGCAAGAAAAAAGTACACATTACTACAGAGAAGATGTTGACAAATAGGAAAAAACCTCAGAGTGTCTCCCCACAAGTGGCCACAAGAGGGAGGACGTGCAACACAGTGATCCCAGGAGGGGCTCTGAGTCTTTCTCTTGTAATAATGACCAAGAATCCAGACTGATTTTAGGTATCATCATCATCATCATCATCACCATCATCATCATCATCATTATTATCATCATCATCACCATCACCACCACTTCTTTATTCCATTTCAGAGCTTACCATTCTCATCTAGGAATAATTTCACAACTCCTCTTGTTGCGCGTTCTTCCAGCAGACTTCGTGACCATAGAGAAAATAACACCTACACAACATTCAGAAAGGACATAATCAATGCTCTCCTTCGGAGGCCCAGGGTTCACTAGTTTGGATCCCAGCCATGGACATACACACCACTTGTCAAGCCATGCTGTTGTGGCATCCCACATACAAAATAGAGGAAGACTGGGACACGTTAGCTCAGGGACAATCTTCCTCACCAAAAAAAACCCCCCAAAACACGTAATCCTATTGACTAGTCAGATCAGAAATGGAAAACTTGGAAAAATACCTATTTCTAAAAATAAGTGCCAAATAGTTATGGTAACATACGTAATCTTCAGTTGAGACACCACGGTCTCAAGTTTGCAGAAATACGGTCACAGCCATGTGAATCCTAATATGGGATCAATGCTATCTCAATCTCCCCAGTTAGAAGTATCTCAGAGTGTGTTCTACATTTCCATTTGATTTCTGCAACCTTCTAAGTGGTACAAAATTCTACTTATTTTTCCAAATAGTTCACTCAGTAACAGTCATCCATTATGTTTTAATAAATCTCATTTTAATAAATCTCATGTTTTAATAAATCTATTCTTCTTTTCCTTTCATCAGACTATCAATATCCCAGTTGTAAATGGCCATATAGAAACATGTGTCATCTAAGAGTGAACATAATTTACTTCTTCAGTATTCTCTATTGGGCAGCAGAGTTTAAAAGAATTAAAATCTAAAAAAAAATAAATAAATGAAGGCAGGCTCAGATAGAGTAGACTATTTCTAACAAAGTCAGTATTTAATCAAATAAGAAGAGTGTTAAAAGGAACCATCTTGGTTATCTTTGCTCAATACATTCTTTAAAAAAGTATTTCATTAGTTACATTTATTTATCATCCCCAATAATAAGATATATTGACATCATGTAACTCCAGATATAATACACAAAGAAGGATATACTCTTTCTTCTTGCCAAAAATGAAAATCTGATTCTAATCAATAGAAAACATCAAACAATTCTCATTAGAGGGGCATTCTCCAAAGTTATTGTCCAATCTACTTAAAAAGTTTCAAGAGGATAAAAGATACACAAAAACTAAAGAACTGCCAGGGATTGGAGATTAGGGATACATAACAACTAAATGCAATATAGGATCCTGGATTTTATCCTGGAACCTAAAAAGGGCATTGGAGGAAAAATCAGTGAAATCCAAAGATAGATTGTTAATTAGTTAAAATTATTGAATTAATGTTAATTATCTGGTTTTGTTAACTATAGTATGGGTGTGTAAGATGTTAACATTAAGGAAAGCTGAGAGAAAGAAGGTATAGGAACAATCTTTATATTTTTGAAACTTTTTGCAAGCCTGAAATTATTTCAAAGTAAATTAAAATACATAAAAAATCATTAAAGCAGGTAATTAAAGCAGGAAAGTATATGAGTTCTTATTGAACAATTCCACAAGTGTCTTTCCATTTACCCTCCTTTACCTATTTGTAATTCTCGTCTCTTGTAGTGACAATCTTGGCTCTCAGTACCCACAGTATATTGACTTATTTGCTCAACCTTATAATATGCATAAAGTGTTTTGAAAATGTTTAGTGCACTAACTCTGAGAACAAGAAATCTAGTGACTAGAGTTCCATATTTGTTTAGAGGTCTGTTTCTCTCTATCCTGTGGGCATAGAGTTCAAATTCTCCAACTAAGTTTCCTTGTGTTAATCCATACTTTCATCCACTTTCAGTGTGTCTGTCATGTTCATTTATATTGATTCAGTTTCAGAAGGTATTTCTGGATATCCTTCCATGAAGAGTATCCTCTCTGAAAAACAAACTATGATTTGAAAACTTTCTGAAAAACTACTTCACAGCCCTGTAATTTGCCAAAGGCATAAAACAAATCAAAAATGTTTATTCTTGAAAAGTACTAGAACTGTGTGTAAGGATAGGAGAGTCTGTGATCTTTTTCCTGAGATGGTTTCCTTCTACTTCCAGCTCAGTCATCAAGAACTGTAGTTTTACCAATAGGAGAATGATAAGAAAACTAGCAACTAGCTGACAAAGGGAGTGGACTTGATTTGGTGGTGAAGCAAGATTCTTCAGTGTTTGCAGCTAAAGGGGGTCAACTCTGTCAGAAATAAACAGGGAAAACTTACAGCTTTGTTAGCCAAACATGATGGCCACAATTGGTGGAAGTATAGAACAGCCAGAAAGTTAATGGTGAAATCCTAGAAGTATACAGCCACAGAATTTCTGAGCTAACCTCTCTATTCATCATTGGCTGATGTAGAAGCTGCAGGTATCTATGGCAGAGACCCAAGACTGATCAATAAAAAGTAAAAATGAAGAAAGTTAAGAACTGATTCACTTTTACCACACTCCTGAGACCATGCAGGTACATTGGTAGAAGACACAAGCTATATGTGCTCAAAGTGTTTAGCAAAACTACTGCCCAAATCATTGGTGAAAACTAAGATATACAGATAGAGGGGCACTTCCTAGAAATCCAAGCTCAAAATAAAAAATAAGACACATTGAAACAGAACAGAGACATCAGTGGTCAAACACCAAGTGGTAGATAGATTCTGCAGTATAAGTTAAGGCAAGTTACCAAAAAGAAACCCAATAATCCTCAGAAAAATAAAACAGAATCCAGAGGTGCAAGACTATCCTATCTAAGGTGTCCAGTTTTTAATCAAACACTCCAAAGAAATGGACACATATAGAAAGGGGGGAAAAAGAATAAACAGTCTTTGGAAGCTGACTCTGACTATCCTAAATACTGAACTCAGCAAACAAATACTTCAAGGCAGCTACTATAATGATGCTCAAAAAATTTTTAATAAAACGACTATGCTTAAAGAGTTATAAAGGAAAATATGAAGACAATAACTCAATAAACAGAGACTTTAGAGAAATAAAAAATATTTGAAAAGACCAAATTTGAATTTTAGGACTAAGAAGTACAACGATGTAATTGAAAAACTCACTTGATAGTTCAAGCAGTAGTTTGAGATGACATAAGAAAGAACAAGTGTACCAGAAAGAACCAGTATCTTTATAGATAGATCAAAGGAATTATCTAACTTAAAATTGAAAGAAAAAAATTGAAGAACAAATGAACAAGGCCTCAAATGAACAAGAACATTTATAGGTCAATGTGAAGGATACCAATATATGTGTAATGGGAAACACAAAGGAGAAGCAAGAGAGAAAGAGATTGAAACATATTTGGAGAAATAATGGTAAAAACTTTTTTTCAAGTGTAACAAAACACACTAGTCTATAGATCAAAGAAACTCAATGAAACTCATTCATGATAAACACAAAGAAATACATAACTACACACATTATAGTTAAAATGCTGAAAGACAATGACAAAGAGAAAAGCAACTAGATCAAGAAAAAAGACAAACATTATACACAGAGAAATATTAAAGCTGTTTGTTAACTTTTTCATTATGACCAACGGAGACTAGAACACAGTGGAATGAAATGTTTAAAGTGCTAAAGAAAACAAAATGTCAACCAAGAATTATGTATCCAGTGAAACTATCTTTAAAAACTAATGGCAAAGTAAAGACAGTCCTTGATAAACAAAATGAAGACAAGTCATTACCAGAAGATATGCCCTATAAGAAATTCAAGACGAAATCATTCAGAATCACAGGAAAGGGTAGCAAACAGTAACTCAAACACACAGGAAGGAATAGAGGCCTCAAGAATAGCAAAGAAAAATGAAAGAAGCTAGAAACAAACAAAAACAGTGTTTATGTCAATTTATATGATGTTGAAATCCAGGAAAAGCAAACTATTGTAAGAGATCAGCATAACAGTTGCCTTGGTTGTATTAAGGGGCCCAGTTATTGACTAGGAAAGCCCCTGAGGGAGACATGAAGAATTTGAAATATGGGTTTATATCTGGATAGTAAATAAGCATAAAACTTTATTTAGTTGCACATTTAAGACTTTTTCCCTTTACTTTGTATGTTTTTTATCGTAATTAAAAAATAAAGAAGACCAACCTAGGCTCTTAAACATGAACAAACAAATAAGAGGCACCATATATTCATGGAAACAACTCAACCTTACTAAAGAGAAGTGTAAAATATGCCTGGGAAAGTGCTGTAGAACTAGAATGGTGGTAGAGGAAAACAGAAGGAACCATTTAATATGTTCCTTTTCCCACTTAGGCAGCATAGATTTTATCTCCTTTATTTTCATTCCAAACATTGAACATATTTTATGTCACTTTGTATACAGGAGAGGCCCCCACCCTCCTGTTGGCTCTTTCCATACTGCTGCACCCACCAGGGGATTTGCACATTGTTCCCTAGGGAGGACCTTCCCTTAACAGGCTGAGATAAAAGATCAACTCTAGTCTTGACGTAGCAGGACTCATCATTTCAACTTCTCAAAATGATGTTCGCTGCTCAGCTCCTGGGGCTGCTAATGCTCTGGATCCCAGGTAAGGACAGAGGGGAGATGAGAAAAGGAGCATAGGGTGAGAAACGTAGGAAGGGTGAGCTCTGGGGCGCCACTGATTCCCACGTAAATTGTATCTGCATATTATGTGGATATGCCCCTCTCTTCAGGATGCAGCGTGAGATATTTAGACCTGTGATAGTGAGGAAGATTCCAGAAGGAGAAATGGGACGATGAACACAGAAAACGGGGGTTGGTGTAGGTGACTTCTAAGGACCCATAATGCCTTGCAATCAAGGGTATTTGTTTGAAATTGGATAGTTTTGGGGTATGAATCAAAATTACAGAAAACATGATTTTGCCTGAAATAAATAGCAAAAAATAAAATTATGAAAATTTCTTGCAATGTTTGTAACTGATTTTTTACCCTTCTCTCATTATTTTAGGATCCTGTGGAGACATTGTGATGACCCAGAGTCCACTCTCCCTGCCCGTCACCCCAGAAGAGCCGGCCTCCACCTCCTGCAGGTCTAGTCAGAGCCTTCTCCATAGTAATGGATACACCTATTTGGGTTAGTACCTGCAGAAGCCAGGCCAGTCTCCACAGCTGCTGATCTATTTGGTTTCCAGCCGGGCCTCTGGAGTCTCAGACAGATTCGGTGGCAGTGGGTCAAAGACAGATTTCACCCTTAAAATCAGCAGAGTAGAGCCTGAGGATGGTGGAGTTTATTACTGCATGCAAGGTATACAAAATCCTCCCACAGTGGTGTAGACCTGAACATAAACCTCACTGCCTGGTGTGGCCCAGCTGCCCGCAAATGTTGTTTGTCTGGGGAGCAGGCACAGCAGATTCTTTGAGTCTGTATAAGAGGAGATGTTGGAGAATTCAGAGGAATTGGTCACTGTGGAAAGATCTGTCCCCTGGGCGCCTTGGCTATACCTCTGGTGTCACCTGTTTATGGCCTTGTCAGTCCCTGCAGCTTTGGCATGACATAAGCAGCAGGGAGAAAGGAGAGTGTCCCATAAGCTCTGAGCCACTATTCATGACAAATGGGAGAACTGAAAACTTCATCCTAATCCTCCCTGCCTTGTGTCCAGTTGTAAATTACACTTAGGACAGCCAGAGAACTGAGCCAGGTTAGTGGCAATGGAGATTAAATATACATTTAGATTTAGCAGTTTTTCATATGTATTTATGAGCATATTTGGTAATATGCAGAATTCGGCACTTTCCCACTTTCTCAACTTCTTACTTCTCCTTTTTATTACTTATCTCCCCACTCAATAAAGATGGTCTGGATAGCATTGTCCAGACAAAATATCCTCAGGGAAATCATGGCTGAGAACAATTAGAAAAAGTCTTGGTATTTGAGTGTTCAACTAAACTTTTGTAAATTCATAGCAGATGAAAAATCATAACACTAAAAGCCTTGATTCATCTCAATTACTTTTCACTGGAAGAAAATGTAAGTCCCTGAAATTCCAAAAGTTGGGTTTCAAAAATAAAAACCATAAATTGGAAGATGTAAGGCACAGAATTTATCCCACATAGACCTGGAAGAATACAGATGACATGAGATTTTCAAAAGATATATTGAAACATTTTCATTGTGGAAATAAATCCCATTTGATCATGGTTTATAATCCTTTAATATATTAGTGAATTCAGGTTGCTACGATTTCCCTGGGGATCAGTGCATCTATATTTATGAGGGATATTGGTCTGCGGTTTTCTTTCTTTGCGGTGTCTTTATCTGGCTTTGGTATCAGGGTAATGCTGGCCTCATAGAACTAGTTAGGAAGTGTTCCTTCCTAGTGGGTATTTATAAGATTTTTAGAAAGATTGATGTCAATGTATTTTTTTAAATGTGTGGTGGAATTCACCCTTGAAGCCATCTGGGCCAGGACTTTTCTTGTTGAGAGGATTTTGACTCAATCTCTATACTAGTTATAGTCTCTGTTCTTCTATTCTTCTATACTATCTGTTCTATTTCTTCACTGTTCGTTCTTGTTAGGTTCTGTGTTTCTAAGAATTTGCTCATTTCATCTAGGTTATTTAATGTGTTGGTATACAATTGTTCATAGTACTCTTTTAAATACATTTATTTCTGTAAAATCAGTAGCAATATCTCCATTTTCATTTCTGGTTTTAATAATTTGACTCTTCTGTCTTTTTTCTTGGTCGAGCTAAAAGTTTGTCAATTTTGCTGATTTTTTCAAAGAACAACTTTTGGCATCATTGATTTTCTCTACTTTTAAAATTCTCTATTTTGTTAACATCTGCTACAATATTAATGATGTCTTTCCCTTTCCTAGTTTTGGGTTTAGTTAGCTCATCCTTTTCTAGATCCTTAAGGTATGAAAGTAGGTTATTGATATAAGAGCAATGATGAAATTCTAAGCATCGAATTGAATATTCATCTGTAAGATAATATTTGAGTCCTTTGGTGTTTACATAAGACATTTTCAGTTGGAAAAAATAGCTGTACATCTTTCTGTCTCCTCATTGAAATTGGAAACAAGTGGCCATGTTCTACTGACCCAGTCCCCAGCTTCCATCTATGCACTTTCAGGAGAAAATGGCACCGTGATGTGCAAGCCCATGGAGACCCTTCTACCCTGCAGTGGACACAAGGCCACCTGTGTTTCCAACAGAAACCAGGACAACCACCTCAACTGCTCTCACATGAAATTTCAACCCTAACCCCTGGGAACCCATCCACTTCAGTAGCTGTGGGTCTGGGACAGTTTCATCCCTATAATTACTGGAGTGGAGGCTAGAAATGCTACATATACTCCTGTGGGCAGGACACTCACTGGACCCTGCAGTGTGAAGGACCCAAACACAAACTTCCCAAGGAGGCTCAGCCTCTCAGGGCAGCAGGAGCAGCTGTGGTTACCAGAGGACATGATGACACCAGGCTGGGCTCAGGTGGAAATGGCTGTAGAGCCTTAAAGAAGAGACCATGGAAGCCTCAGTCGCAGCCACTGGACAACTCTTCTAGGTAAACAGGGGCTAGGGCATCTCCAGGACAGCCTCCAAAAACCTCTTTCTTCCTCCCCACATAGGATGATCAGCCCCCCACACACTCCAGCAAATGGCAGCCAGGTCCTCCCTGGAGCACCCACTCAGGTTCTCTGCTGACCTCATGGCCATATGAAAGCTCAGTCATGTCATTGGGAGGAGACTCTAGTGAGGTCCTGACATCATTTGCTGCCACTTAATCCCTTAGGGCCCTGCTTTATGCCTTTGCCCAGTGATCACCACTCTCTCTAACTTTCAGAAGAATGGAGAGCTGACTGCACTGTACGATATTTGGCTTTTGAGCAAGTCAAAGCAAACAAGAGTTTCATGTACAGGAAGCACCATAATAATATTGCCTAATATTTGACTTCCTTGTCACTGAATTCTGTCTTGGCAGTTGCTCAATCTGCCTTTTCACTCTCAGACTTTTCTCTTGTGAAGATGTTAACAGACATTTATTTTTCTTAGAGACTGATTTCAATGCTAGAAGTCTAAACATGTGTGTTCATCACATTCTCACATTTCTATGAATGCAAAGCCCTGTTTTATTTTTTTCTTCTCTTACTAGTATGCGGAGATGAAAGCTGATTTCATTATTTCAGAGCTTTTTTCCTAGTAGACATTTTTAGTGGTGTAAATTCAGGACTATATATTCATTGCTTTCTTGCATCTCACAAATTTTGGTATGTCATGTACTTGAAAAATGCTTTCTGATAATCCATTTTATTTCTTCTGTGACCAAAGTTTTACTTGGCAGTATGTTATTTAATTTCTAAATATTTGGGGATCTTTTCTAATTCTTTCTGTTATTGATTTCTAATATAATTCCCTTGTTTTCAGAGAATGTACTTTGTATGATTTGAATCCACTTAGTTGTATCGACATATCTTGTGGCCCACCGTATGGTCTATCTTAGCAAATGTCTTGAAAGAAACATGTATGTTTCTGCATTTGGTTGATTTTCTCTAAGTGTCAAAGATGTTGACATGGTTGATGGCATTTTTCAAGTCTTCTATGTCCTCATGGCACTGAGAGACAGGGCTGCTTGCACCGCAGGCTGCACCTGGTACAGAGCCCTTTGCCGTTCTGGGTCCCATCAAACCTGCCAGATTCCCACGTCACCTGGTCCAAAGGCCAGACCAGGACTCCTACATGTGGCATGTGTTGTCTTCAGAAGGCAAAGGGGACTGTCAGGTGATTCCTTCCTTTAAAGAAAGAACACCCATTAAACACATTGGAATGGAATGTATAGCATCCCCCCGCCCCCCCCAACCTATTTATGGGTCACTTGTGAGAGCTCTCTTGTCATCGAGGGAAAACATTTCATTTGATTTGATGTCAGATGTAGAGAGGAGTTACCAGAAATTCAAGCTGCATAGCACTTCCCTCTTGGGGAATTCAGCTGCCAGACCACAGCTACAATGTTACCAGACAACCCAGAAAGAGCTCTCATGTTCACTTTTAGATGATTTTGTTTGTCTTGATACAATCTCTAGACTAGTGCTTAGTTAGGAAATTCTAAAATTTGAAACTGCTATTTCTGTATCTACTTCAATCTGGTGCTTTTGTCTGTAGCGCACCTTGGGGGCTCAAGTCAAATTCTCAATAGATGTATTTATCCTGTTTCATGTTTTCATGCAAAGTTTGCTGTATTTGTCTATCTCATTGAAGGTTTGAATGTTATGATGATGGTTAATCAAACTTTGCCTCCCTGTCTTTCCTTTGGTAGAGAGAGAGAAACAGAAATAGACTCTATAGGAATAATCTTTATATTTTTTTAAAGTGTAAGTCTGAAATTATTTCAAAATAAATTAAAATATATAAATAAAAATAAATTAAGAGTATGAGTTCTTATTGAAGAATTCAACAAGTGTTTTTCTATTTTCCCTTCTTTACCTATTTATAATTTTCATCTCAGGTAGTGACAATCCTGGCTTCCATTATCCACAGTATATTCACTTATCTGCTCAATCTTAGAATACGCATAATGTGTTTTGAAAATGTCTAGTGCATTAACTCTGAGAATATGAAATCTGGTGACTAGAGTTCGATATTTGTTTAGAGCTCTGTTTCTCTGTATCCTTTGGGTGTAGAATCCAAATTCTCCACTCAAAATTACTTATGTTAATTCAGGTCCTCAGCCCCTTTCACTGTGTCTGTTATTTTCATTTAAATTCAGCTCAGAATGTATTTCTGGATATGGTGCATGAAGAGTTTGGTTAATCCTCTCAAACAAACAAACCATAAGTTGAAAACATTATCAAAAGCAACTACTTCAAAGACCCAGAATTTGCCAAAGGCATAAAACAATTGAAAAATTTTTAATCTTGAAAAGTACAAGAATTTTGTGTAAGGACAGGAGAGTCTGTGTCATTTTGCCTAAGATGGCTCCCTTATACTTCCAGCTCAGTCATGAAGAACTGTAGTTTTACCAACAAAGGGTGACAGCAAAAACTAGTAACTAGCTGCCAAAGGGAGTGAACTTGATTTTGGGGTGAAGCGAGATTCATCAATGTTTCCGATTAAATGGGATGAACTCTGTAGGAAACAAAGAGGGAAAACTCACAGCTTTAAGAGCCAAAGATGATGGTCACAGTTGGGGCAAGTATAGTCCAGTCATAAAGTTAATGGTGAAATCTTAGAAATAATAGAGCCATAAAATTTTTGAGTTAACGTCTCTACCCATTGCCGGCTGACTTAGAAACTGTAGGTATGAATGAGAGAACGCCAAGAATGACCAATAAAAAGTAAAAATGAAAGAAGTTAAGAACTGACTGTACCTTGACCACCCTCCTGTAACCACACAGATGCCTTGGCAGAAGATACAAGCTTTATGGGCTCCAGGTGTTTGAGCAAAACTACTGCCCAAATCATTGGTGGCAACTAAGATGTGCAGATCCAGGGGTAGTTCCTAGAATTCCAAGCTAAAAATAAAAAATAAGAAGAATTAAAAAAGAACAGAGACATCAATGTTCAACACCAAGTGGTAGATAGATTCTGCAATATAAGCTTAGGCGACTTAGTAAACAGAAACCCAGCAATCTTCAGAAAAATAAAGCAGAATTCAGAGGTTCAAGACTATATTATCTAAAGTGTTCAGCTTTTAATCAACCACTCTTGAAAAGAAATAGAAAAGTGTGACCCATATGGAAGGGGAAAAAAACAATAAACAATTTATGGAAGCTGACTCTGATTGATCCTAAATACTGAATTTAGCAACAAATACTTCAAGGCAGCTATTATAATGATGCTCAAAAAATTGAAAAAAAAAGAAAACAAAAGCTATGCTCAAAGACTTAAAAAGGAAACTATGAAGACAATGACTAAATAAACAGAGACCCTGAATAGAGAGATAAAAAGCATGAAAAAAGACCAAATGTGAATTTTAGGACTGAGAAGTGCAATAAGGCAATTGAATAATTCACTAGATAGTTCAAACAGTAGCTTGAGATGACGTAAACAAGAATCAATGTACATAAAGATAGATAAATAGAAATTATCTTACTTGAAAGAAAAAATATTGAAGAAAAAATGAACAAGGCCTCAGATATTTACAGATCAATGTGAAGAATACCAACATTTGTGTAAAGAGAGAGACAAAGGAGAAGAGAGAGAAAGGATTGAATCATATTTGGAGAAATAATAGGAAAAGCTTTTCAAATGTAATGAAACACATTAGTCTATAGATCAAAGAAACTCAGTGAAACTCATTCATGATAAGCATAAAGAAATACATAACTACACACATTACAGTTAAAATGCTGAAAGATAATGACAAAGAGAAAACCTTGACTACATTAAAAAAAGACTCATTATATACAAAGAAATATTAAAGCCACTGATTAAATTTTTGATTATGGCCAATGGAGACTAGAACACAGTGGGATGATATGTTTAAAGTGCTAAAAGAAAACAAAAAAGTCAACCGAGAATTATATATCCATGAAACTATCTTTAAGAAATAAAAGCAAGTAAAGACAGTCCTTGATAAACAAAAATGAAGACAAGTCATTACTAGAAGATATGCCCTATAAGAAATTCAAGAGGAAAACATTCAGAATCACAGGAAAGGATGACAAACAGTAATTCAAATGCACAGGAAGGAAGAGAGGCCTCAAAAATAGCAAAGAAACAAGAAAGGAGCTGGAAACAAAAAAAAACCCACTTCAATTTATATGATGTCGAAATCCAAGAAAAAGCAAACTATTGCAATAGATCAGGATAACAGTTGCCTTGGTTGTGAAAGGTGGAGCAGTTTTTGACGGGGAAAATGCATGAGGGAGACGTGAAGAATTTGAAATATACTAGGTTATATCCGGAGAGTGAATAAACAAAACTTTACTCAGTTGCACATTTAAGATGTATCCTTTCATACTGTGTTTTATCCCAATTAAAATATAAAAAAGACCAAACCTAGGCTCTTAAACAAGCACGAACAAATAAATAAGAAGCACCCTATATTTATGGAAACAGCTCAACCTTGTTAAAGAGAAGTGTAAAATACACCTGGAAAAGTGCTGTAGAACCAGTAATGTGATAGAGGAAACAGAAGGAAACATGTAATATGCCCCTTTTCCCCCTTAGGCAGCGTAGATTTTATCTCCATTGTTTTCACTCCAAACATTGAACATATTTTATGTCATTTTGAACACAGGAGAGGCCCCCAGGCTCTTGGCTGTCTCCACACTGCTGCACCCACCAGAGGATTTGCATATTGTTCCCTAGGGAGGATCTTCCCTTGTGAGTCTGAGATAAAAGGTCAGCTCTAGTCTTATCAGGACTCATCAGTTCAACTTCTCAAAATGAGGTTCCCTGCTCAGCTCCTGGGGCTACTAATGCTCTGGATCCCAGGTGAGGGCAGAGGGGAGGGGAGAAAGGAGAACGAGGTGAGGAGGATGAGCTCTGGAGGCACAAATGCTTCCCACGTAAATTGTTTCTGCATGTTAGATCGATATATCCTGCTCTTCAGGACATGAGATATTTAGAGCCACGATAGTGAGGAAAATGCCAGAGGGAAAAATGTAGAGACTAACAGAAAACGGGGAACTGTGTAGTTGACTTCTAAAGACTGCCAGTGACTTGAAATCTCAGAGGTGTTTTGAAATTGGATAGTTTTGGGGTATAAATCAAAATTACACAAAACATAATTTTGCGTGAAATAAATAGCAAAGAGAAAATTATGAAAATTGCTTGCAATGTTTGTACCTGACCTTGTACCCTTCTCTCATTATTTTAGGATCCAGTGGAGATATTGTGATGACCCAGACTCCCCTCTGCTTGGCCGTCACCCTGGGAGAGCCAGTTTCCATCTCCTGCAGGTCTAGTCAGAGCCTCCTCCGTAGTGATGACTACACCTATTTGGATTGGTACCTGCAGAAGCCAGGCCAGTCTCCACGGCTGCTGATCTATGAGGTTTCCAAGCTGGTCTCTGGAGTCTCAGACAGGTTCAGTGGCAGTGGGTCAGGGACAGATTTCACCCTTCAAATCAGCAGAGTGGAGGCTGAGGATGTAGGAGTTTATTACTGCATGCAAGGTTCACAAAGACCTCCCACAGTGGTACAGGCCTGAACATAAACCTCCTTGCATGGTGTAGCCCAGCTGCTCAGATGTGTTGTTTGTCTGGGGAGTAGGCAAGGCAGAGTCTGTATAAGAGGAGATGTTGGAGAATTCAGGGGAATTGGTCACTGTGGAAGGACCTGTCCCCTAAGTGCCTTGACTACACCTCAGGTGCCACTCATTTATGGCCCTGTCAGCCCCAACAAGCCTTGGCATGACATAAGCAGCAGGAAGAATGGAGAATGGACCATGAGCTCTGAGTCACTATTCATGACGAACAGGAGAGCTTAAAAGTTCAGGCTAACCCTCCTTGCCCTGTGTACAGTTATAAATTAAACTTAGCATAGCCGGAGAATTGAACCAGATTAGTGGCAGTGCAAACAGAATACATGTTGAGATTTAGCAGTTTCGATGTAGATTTACGAGCATATTTAGTAATATTCAGAAATTGGTACTTTCCCACTTTCTCAACTTACTTCTTTTTATTACTTATCTCTCCACTCAATAAAGATAGTCTGGATAGCACTGTCCACAAAATATCCTCAGGGAGAGTATAGCTGGAAACAATTAGTAAAAATCTTGGTATTTAAGCTCCCAATGAAATTTTTGTGAATTCATAGCAGATGAAAAATCCTCATACTGAAAGTCTTGATTCACCTCAATTACCTATCTCTGAAAGAAAACGTAAGCTCCTGAAATTCCAAAAGTTGGGTTTCAAAAACAAAAAGCATAAACTGAAAGATGTGGATCGTAGAATTTATTCCATATAGACCTGGAAGAATACAGATGGCACTAGATTTTATGAATACATAAGCAAATTTACATTCCAGGAATAACTTTCACTTGACGTTGCTGTATAATCCTCTTATTGTTGTGGAATTCAGTTTGCTAGTATTTTCCTGAGGATTTTAGGATCTAAATTGATGAGGGATATTGGTCTGTAGTTTTCTTTCCTTGCAGTATCTGTGTCTGGCTTTGGTATCAGGGTAATGCTGACCTCATCGAATGAATTAGTAAGTGTTCCTTACTCTTAAATTTTTTGTAAGATTTTTGGAAATATTGTTGTTAATGTAATTTTTTAAATGTTTGCTGGAATTCACCATTGAAGCCATCTGGACCAGGACTTTTCCTGTTGAGAGGTTTTTGGCTCAATCTCTATACTAGCTATAGCTGTTATCTGTTCTTCTGTTTCTTCGTTGTTCATTCCTGTTAGGTTATGTGTTTCTAGGAGTCTGTTCATTTCACCTAGGTTATTTAGTGTGTTGGTATAGAATTGTTCATAGTACTCTTTTATAATCCATTTATTTCCATAAAATCACTAGTAATATCCCAAATTTCATTTCTGATTTTAGTAATTTGAGTCTTCTCTCTTTTTTCTTAGTCTGTCAAGGTAAAGGTTTGTAAATTTTGTTGACTTTTTCAAAGAACCAACTTTTGGTGTCATTGATTTTCTCTACTCTTAAAATTCTCTATTTTATTAATATCTGCTATAATATTTATGATTTCCTTCCTTTTCCTAGTTTTGGGTTATTCTGTTCATCTTTTTCTACGTCTTTAAGGTATAAAAGTAGGTTGTTGATTTAAGAGCAATAATTAAATTTTAAAAATTGAGTTTAATATACATTTGTAGGATGATATTTGAGGCTTTTTAGTTTTTGCATAAGACTTTTTCATTAGAAAAATAGCTGTAAACCTTTCTACCTCCTTATTGGATTTGCAAACCAGTGACCATGTTCTACTGACCCAGTCGCCAGCTTCCATCTCTGCACCTTCAAGAGAAAATGGCACCATGATGTGCAAGTCCAGGGAGACCCTTCTACCCTGCAGTGGACACATGGCCACAGGTGTTTCCAAAAGATACCAGGGCAACCACCTCAATTCCTCTTACATAACATTTCAGCCCTAATCCCTGGGCACCCACCCAGTTCAGTGGCTGTGGGTCTGGGAAAGTTTCATCACCATAATTACTGGAGTGGAGGCTAGAAATGGTACACGTACTCCTGTGGGCAGGACCCTCACTGGACCCTGCACTGTGATGGCCCCAAACACAAACCTCCAAGGAGACTCAGCCTCTCAGAGTGCCAGGAACAGCTGTACTGACCAGAGGACAAGATGATACCAGGCTGAGCTCAGGTGGAAATTGCTGTAGAGCCTTGAGGAAGAGGCAATGGAGGCCTCAGTCACAGCCTCCAGACACCAATTCTGGGTAATCAGGGGCCAAGGCATTGTCAGGACAGCCTCCCAGAAACTCTTTCTTCTTCCCCATTTAGGTCTCTCATGCCTCACAGACCATCCAGGGACCCGTGGCTGTGTGCTCCCTGGAGCAACCACTCAGGTTCCCTGATGACTTCATGGCCATATGGAAGCTCAGTCATGTCACTTGGAAGAGACCTTAGTGAGGTCCTGACATCACCTGCTGCCACTTAATCCCTTCAGGGCCCTGCTTCATGCCTTTGTCCAGTGATCACCACCCTCACTAACCATCAGCAGAATGGAAAGCTTCCTGCTGTGTATGATGTTTGGCTTGTGAGCAAATCAGAGCTCAGTGGAGTCTATTATATGTACAGCATCATAATAATATTGTCTAATATTTGACTTCCTTGTCACTGAATTCTCTCTGAGCAGGTGCTCAGTCTGTCTTTCCACTTTCAGACTTTTCCTTTGTGAAGATGCTGATGAACCTTTTTTTACTTATGGACTGATTCTAATGATGGAAATCTAAACGTGTTCATCATATTCCCACATTTCCGTGAATGCAAAGCCCTGTTTGTTTTATTTTGTTCTTCTTTTCCTAGTATGTGGAGATGCAAATTGATTTCAAAATATCTTTGCTAGAGTACCTTTTCAGTGGTGTAAATGCAAGACTATATATTCATTACTTTCTTGCATCCCACAAATTTTGATATGTCATATATTCTTTGTATTCAAAATGCTTTCCAATTTCCCATTTTATTTCTTTTTTGACCCAAGTTTTACTTGGCAGTGTGTTATTAGGTTCTAAATATTTGGCTATTTTTTTGATAACTTTTTGTTACTGATTTCTAATATAATTCCCTTGTTTTCAGAGAAGTACTTTGTGTGACGTGAATCCATTTAATTTTGTTGACATATCTTGTGGCTCACAATATGACCTATCTTAGCAAGTGTTTTTTAAATTTTTTATTTATTTTTTTATTTTTTTAAGATTTGCACCTGAGCTACCATCTGTTGCCAATCTTTTTTTCTTCTGCTTTTTCTCCCCAAAGCCCCCCCAGCACCTAGTTGTATATTGCAGTTGTGGTCCTGCTGGTTGCGCTGTGTAGAACACTACCTCAGCATGGCCTGATGAGTGGTGCCATGTCCGTGTCCATCATCCGAACCGGCAAAACCCTGGGCCACCAAAGCAGAGCAGGAGATCTTAATAACCACTCGGCCAGGGGGCCCGCCTCTCTTAGCAAGTGTTTTGAAAGAAATATGTATGTTTCTGCATTTGGTTGATTTCCTTTAAGTGTCAAAGATGTCGACATGGTTGATGGAATTTTTCAAGTCTTTGATGTCCTCATGATCCCGAGAGACAGGGCTGCTTGCCCTGCAGGCTGCACCTGGTTCAGAGCCCTTTGCCGCTCTGGGTCCCAGAAAAGCTGGCAGATTTTCATGTCACCTGGTCCAAAGGCCAGACCAGGACTCCTAGATGTGGAACGTGTTGTCTTCAGAAGTCAAAGGGGCCTGTCAGGTGATTCTTTCTTTTAAAGAAAAAAAGACACGTTAAACACACTCGTAGAGAATGTACACTCCCCTCCTCCCCATGCTATTTATGGGGCACACGTGAGAGGTCTCTTGTCATTGAGGTAAAATATTTGATTTGATTTGATTTGATGTCAGATGTAGAGGGGTGTGCCAAGAACATCAAGCTGTATAGCGCTTCAATCTTAGGGAATTCAGCAGCCAGACCACAGCCACAACATTACCAGACAACCCAGAATGAGCTCTTGGGTTACTTTTAGTTAATTTTGGTTATCTTGACGCAGTCTCTAGATTGGTGCTTAGTTTGGACATTCTAAAACGTGAAAGTGTTATTTTTGTACTACTTTGATCTGGTGCTTTTGTCAATAGCACACCGGGGGGCATGCAAGTCAAATTCTCAATAGATGCATTTATCCTGTTTCATCTTTTCATCCAAAGTTTTCTATATTTGCCTCTCTCATTGAAGATTTTTTTTTCTGAGGAAGATTGGCCCCTAGCTGACATCTGTGCCAATCTTCCTTTATTTTTTTATGTGGTATACCTCCACAGCCTGGCTTGATGAGTGGTGCTAGGTCCGCACCCGGAATCCAAACCGGCAAACCCCGGGCTGCCTAGGTGGAACATGCGAACTCAACTACTACGCTACTGGGTGGGCCCCTGAAAATTTTAATGCTATGATGATGACTAATCAAACTGTGCCTCTTTACCTTTCCTCTGATACAGAGATAGAGACAGGAATAGAAATTAAATAGATAGGTAGGTAGATAGATAGATAGACAGATAGCAATATCTTTCTTTCTCTGAAAACTTGAAACTTTAACCTTGGGACAAATTCCATAACAAGTTTTTCATCAAGTCTAGTTTTTTCTCTATGAGTTATAAAGTTAATAGAACTATTATAATGACCACATTTAAGACTGTAGTTTGATTACATGGCAAATGACTTTTAGTGAACATTGAAACACAAAGCTAGATAAAAAATGCTATTCTTGTTTAGCGGTGCATTCAACAATATTGTTAACAAGCAAACATTTGCTTTAATTTTTCCATTTGCTCAATAAAATTTTCTCTCTATTTTTCCTTAGATAATTTATTACAGGATATTACTATCCTGGGATAGTAGCTTAATGTAGATTCTCATAACTGATTACAGATGTCACTGAGGGCTCCTGGAATTCCAGAATATGAGAGAGCCAAACAGTCTCTGGGCTTGGATGTTGCTGTTTTCCAAGTCAAGAATACTAAAGATAAATAAGTTCTGCCCAAATAAGTTATTAACAAGTTATCATAGCCTCTAGACCTTTGCTAAACTTTACAATTTCATCTCATGACTGTTCCAGTGAGCTTAAAATTATTTAATTTTTTCTATTCTTTTTAATTTTCCTTTATTACGGATCCTTCATTCTCTGCTTGGCATAAGATGTGTTTTTTAAAAGCCAACACATAAATATCTAGATGTACTGAAAAGTGAGGGCAATTGCCACTCATAGAGCACAGAAACTTTGGTCATCCTTGGCTCCAGGCCAAGAAAGACAGAGGTGAAGTTTACTACAGTGAGGCTGCGTCTGCATCATAGCAGAGAGCCACCATTTCCAGTTGTTGATGCAGAGACTGTACTGTCTGTCATCTTTAATCAGAAACAACTCCCATGGTGTGCAGGTGGAGAGCAGGCTTCTGTACATCTTTAATCTCATCCAAAGTGTGAATTTTGGGTCTTTGGGCTCGCAAAGTCTACAGAACAAAGTTTACAGAGAGTATAACAGTATCACACTCTTCACCCCACATGCTCTGACCTCAGGAAAACAGACTCAGACAGCTCCATCTCCAAGACAGTCTTCCCAGTTCCTACAAATCACACAGGGCCTTCTAGGTTTGTGGAACTCAAATGAAAGTATCTGACAACAGAGAAAAAACTGCAGTAAAACCCACCTGCCTAAGTCTGTCCTCATTCAGTTAACTTTGCTCAATTATAGACACACTCAGACGCCTGGTCTCCACCTGGACCTGATGGAGGTTATTCTTTCAACCCTTACAAACTCTTACGATGTCTGTGCAGTGTGAAGTGACTAGTTTTGGTTGTAGGTCATTTTTGTTGTCCAAGCCACAGTATAATGTGTTAACATACAGGAGACAGATACTTGTTTAGAATTAAGAATATTGTACTTTCTGTCTATAGGGAATGTAGGAAATATTCAAAGATTTTTTTTTTTTTACCAAGAAGTAAGTTTTCAGACATTTTGTATTTTCTACATGTTTCAGGGAAACAGATTATGAGAAGAAATAACCAATCAAAACTGGAGAATTTTAAAGATTTTATGTTCATTTCATGGAAAATAGCATTGCTCTCTGAAATTCTAGGCTTGTAAAGAATACTTTGTAAAAGTAGCATTTTCAAAAATTGGTTTGTAATAAAAGAAAATAGGAAAGGTTTCTCACTGTTACTCATTTTCCCACAATCTGCATTTCCTCTAAGGCACTAGGGACTAAGACTTCAACATAATTTTGAGGGATATGCAATTCAATTCAACTCACAAGAGTGAATAAAATAGATAAATCTCTGCCTTTCTCTCTTCCCGCCCAGCTTTCTTGAGAAATTATTGACATATAACATATGTAAGTTTAAGGTGCATAATGTGATGATTAGATACAGGTAAATGTTGCAAAAAATATTACCATAATAAGGTTAATTAATATCTTCATCCTTTCACATTTCTTTGTGTGTGTGGTGATAATATTTAAGATCTACTCTCTTAACAACTGACAAGAATATAATACAGTATTGTTTATTGACGTTACCATGCTGTGCATTAGATCTCCAGACCTTATTTATCCTACAGCTAGGAGTTTATACCCTTTGATCAACATCTCTCCATTTTCCCCACCCTCCAGTCCCTTGTAACCACAAGTCTACTCTCTATTTCTATCAGTTTGACTTTTTTAGATTCTACATATAGGTGAGAGCATACAGTATTTGTCTTTCTCTGTGACTTACTTCACTTGGCATAATGCCCTTGAGGTCCATCCATGTTGTCTCAAAAGGTAGGGTTTCCTTCTTTTTTATGGCTGAATAATATTTCTGCGTGTATGTGTACATCCTCTTTTATTTCACATCCTCTTTATCCATTCATCCCCTGATGGACATTTAGATTGTTTCCACTTCTTGGCTATTGTGAATAATGCTGCAATGAATGTGCTGGTGGCGTTATCTTTTCGAGATAGTGTTTTCGCTTCCTTTGGATGTATACCCAGAAATGGGATTGCTTGATCACATGATAGTTCTATTTTTAATGCCTTTTTAGAACGCTTGTTCAAAATGCTTTAAGATTTATAACAGAGTCCTTTTTTTGTTTGTAGTTTTTGTTTGTGTTTTTTCTTTCAGTTGCTCACCTTTCTACTCCTTTCAGTAATGTGGTTAATTAGGAGGGCTGGAATTTCAAGACAACAGCCTCCTACCTAGTTATGGAAATGCCTATTTGCACTAACACCTTCAGAAACTGGGAGGAAGATCCAGAATTGCCTTGCTTAGCATCATGAGAGTTGATCAGGTCAAAGAAACTAAAAGGTTTTTGGGGTTTTCTTTAGCAGAATAAGATAAAAGAGTAGATCATATATTAAGTAGTAAAATATGGGACATGCATAATTCTGCATCTGCCTCTTCATCACAGTTTAGCGCCAGCAAACCCATTACTGCCATGGAGCTCAGAATATAAATATCAGCATCATTATTGCTTAATTATCTCTTTCAATCAAGTTTTAAGAATCTTATTCTTAAGATTTCCCAAAGGATATTTAGACTAAGCTTTTTTGGGAATCTAAATAGAATTGCATTTGTTAATTTAAATATGGCTTTGGGTTTAAATTAGCTAAGTTGAATAGGACTGCAAACTCTAGTTTTCAGACAAAAGCAGTTTGATGTTTTCACCATTCTTCAAGAGCTGTTTAATTCAGCATGACCTGAATCAGGCTGGCTCATGAGAAATAATCTGATTGTTTCCCTGTTGAGTGAATGGTGGTGTAGTAAACTGGCACCCGTTGGTGGAGCAGCTTGGACCCAGCACCCTCTTCCATAGTGACCATCTTTAAATGAAAGCCCAGAAAATGCTAATGCTCTGGATCCCAGGTGAAGGCAAAGGGGAGATGAGAAAAGAGCCTGGGGTGGGGAGGGTGAGCTCTCGGGGCACCACTGCTTTCCATATGTATTCTTTGTGCTTCTTTTATGCGTATAACTTGTTCTCCAAGATGGAGCATGTGCTATTTAGATCTTTGAGAGTGAGGAAGATTCCAGAAGGAATAAGGACCAGTGATCTGGTGAAAATTTTGACACAAAAAGAGAGGGATGGTGTAAGCACCTTAGAGACCCTTTGTGCCTTACAAATGTCTGGTTTTATTCAAATTGAATATTTTTGGTGTCTGAATTAAAATATTACACACACACACACACATAGAGATTTAGCATGAAATAAATAACAGAAGACGAATCATGAAAGACTCATAATGTTTGTATGTAATCTTGAACTTCTCTAAGAATATTTTTGGGCCCAGTCGGGGTGTTGTAATGATCCAGACCCCACTCTCCCTGTCCATCAGTCCTGGAGAACTGGCTTCCATCTCCTGTAGGTTAGTCAAAGACCCCTGCATACTGATGGTTATACCTCATTTTATGGGTTCTAACAGAAGCTTGGCCAGTCTCCACAGAAGCTGATCCATGAAATTTCCATCCTTAGCCCTGGGGTCTTAGACAGGTTCAGTGGCAGTGGGTCAGGGACAGATTTCACACTTAAAATTAGCAGGGTGGCAGCTGAGGATGTTGGAGTTTGTTACTGCCTACAAACTCTGCAATATCCTCTCACAGCCCAGAACACAAACCTCCCTTCTTAGCATGGCCCATCTTTCCATATGGGTTTCTTATCTTGGATCAGTCTTGGCTGATTCTCTGAGTCTCTGTAAAAGTAAGATGTTAGAGAACTCAGGGGAAGAGATTGCAACTGGACCATGAGTGCCTCAGCTACATCTCAGGGAGCACCTAATAAGACTCTGTGTGCTGCAACAACCTGGGCATGGCCATACCAGCAGGAAAATGGAGGGAGTCTGAGCAGCCAGACATGACAAAGGGAGAGCTGACTTGAAAACTCATCCTATTCCTCACTGCCTTGCATATGTTTATCAATTAAATTTATTCGGTGTAACAGTACATTTTTTGGTATTTTCTTCTTTTAGTGGTTATGAGTATACATTCAGCAGGAATGTTATTTTATGATATTAAGACATGGTTTTCCTCATGTCCACCACTTTTGACTTCTAATTTTTCATAACACACAACACTCTTTAGAATGAGGGCAGGCACAGGATTTTATACTACTGTCCTCAGGGAAGTAGCCAAGAAAAACTAGTCAAATTCTTGTGTTGACCTAAAACAAATAACAGCCAGCTATTTTATCAGCTGAATGGGTTATTCAGGAATGACAAAGAATTGCAATTCAGAACGTGGGGTCTATGGTGAACCACAAGATCCTGGAGAAACAAAGGAGAGAAACAATCTTTTATGAAGTCAGAAGGGGCTGTTTTAAATGAAGGGTCCATTGGAGGAGACTGGGTGTTCAAAGTGTAGCGGCTTTTTATTGGCCAAGTTACAACAGTCTCTCATAGGCTGAGCTGTTGCTGGGCGAGGAGGAATTTCTTCCTTCCTTCTGCTGAGGCAGTAAGTAGTATTACTTCCTGTCAGAAATGCCAGGTGTGTCTCTTCCTGTTGGGGTCTATAGTATGCCAGTGAGTGGCACATGTGTGAGAGTCTAGCCACCATTTTGAATGAGGTTTCTGTTTATTAATTTTCATCACTTGTTTTTTTAACTACTAGATAGATTTTGGTAACTCTATTCGAAAACAAAGGCCTAGTATTAAAGTCTTTGAACAATCTGAGTCAAAACATATTTTGAACAATCTCAGACAAAACAGTGTTTTCTGAATTCCAAAAATAAAATTTAAAAATAAATAACCATGGGGCCAGCTCCGTGGCCAAGTGGTTAAGTTCGTGTGCTCCACTGCGGCGGCCCAGGGTTCGGATCCTGGGCGAGGACATGGCACCACTTGCCAGACCACATTGAGGCGGCGTCCCACATCCCACAACTAGAATGACATGCAACTAAGATATACAACTGTGTACGGGGGAGGGGGTGGTTTGGGGAGATAAAGCAGAGAAAAAAAAAAAGATTGGCAACAGTTGTTAGCCCAGGTGCCAATCTTTGAAAAAAATAAATAACAATAAGCAAGTAAGTAAATAAATAAATAAATAAATAACCAAGTCTAGAAGAATTATCGAGCATAAAATATGTGCCACATTCAACATAATTTTGATGATTATAAGATATGTAAGATAATATGTCAACTTTTGCCATACCAAAAACAAGAATTTTAAGACTTTCCATAGAGGGCAGTAAATGAGAACACGAAGGGCACAGGGTAGACGTCAGCTGTTGATACAACACCCAGCTCTGTGTCTTGTTTTTGAGGTGGGGATGTTGGTGGGGTTGGGGTTGAGATTTGAAACCAGATGAAAACTCAGATGTATTTCTTGGGAAGAATCATGGTCTTGAAGGGACCACCCCCTGGCTTTCAAGGTTGTGCCTTGCCGCTGCTACAAGATTCATGGGGAGGTAGTGCATCAAGCAGGACTCTAGGTCTTTGATGACTTGAGGGTTAGTGAAGCTTCTTCCAAATGCATCTTAGGTAATAGCACACATTCCTAATAAACACAGTGAGACATAAGTGAGCTTCTGAAAGCTGATTCTATCCCCAAGATATCTGGGGATGATTTGAGAGAGAATGGTCATTCAAGAGTGACCATTTCGTTAAAATGAAGATGATGTTGGTGAGAAGGCAGAGCATGGGCTGTGAAGATCAGCAGGAGATACAAGGGTAGGAGCCCAAGTCCCATGTCTCCAACATAAAGGATGATCAGTGCACCATTAGAGAGGAGAAGCGCCATAAGAATGTGGAAGGTTTCACTCTGCCTTTCTGACCTGGCCACTGAGCCATTTTCCCAGCCCAGACCTCAGCAAATATGCCAAGGACAAGTCCAGCCTTGTGTTAAGGGCTCAAGTCCTGTCCAGTCTATTAAGACAACTTCATGTAACTGCCAAAACTCAGCTGGATTCTTTTCCTCAGTGGAGTCCTCCTAGTTGGGTCGAGCCCAAATCTGTGTTCACACTCAATTTTGGCAAATTTCAGGAGGGAAAATGACAGGAGAACATCAGCCTACTTACAAAGGTTTATTCCCTCTAGAATTTTAGGTTATCTGGTCTTCATTTCTTCCATAGCATTCTGGTGTCATCATAAACATGACTTTTGAATTTCCTTTTCATTTTCTTCCACATTTGTTGCAATGGCTATGTTGTTCTTCTAAAACCTACTACATCCTAGCTGAAAGTTAGTTATATGTAGAGATGCAGGCTTTGATATTGTATTGTAAAACATTAAACTCTAGACCAGTCTATAAAAGCACATGACATGATCATACAAAAGTTGAAAAAGAAAGGAAAAAAAACCTGAAGAAATATTGTTGATCACGTTATCACCAAAATTATGGTTGATAATGAATATAGTTTCTATACTCCAGTAAGAAATGTATAGAAATTTACGTTTTAAATATATTCTGTTTACAAGAGTGCTCTAATAATATATTTGATTTAATAATAAAATATGTCAGTTATATTATTATATTATGGTAATAGTAAATGAAGATTTGAATAATAAAACAAAATAATATTATATTTTAGATGGTTGTTTCTTTTAAGATAATATATCCCATTGTGAGTGCAATTAAAATTCCAATGTATTATTTTTGTTGAGTTTAAAAGTGGTATGTAGAAGAATTGTTGTAGAAGATGAGAAAACCCAATCCTTCCAGTTAGAAAAGAATGATCTCAATATGCATTTTAAAAAGCATTAGGAGACCCAAAAAGAGAGGAAAGATAAAATGGGGGAAAAGGAATATGCAAACAAATATGGTTTGAAACATTTAAAAACAATAAGTGATTAGATATCAGAAGTACTGTGTAAAAGGAATGCTAAAGATAGTTCTGTTGACAGAAGGAATACGATCTTAGAAAGAAACATGTAGAAATATGAGATAAGAACACTGGGAAGAGTAAATTTATAAATAAATATAAATTAATATTAGCGGCACAGAAGAACAAGTGCAATAGCTTGTGGAATTTGAGATACATATGTATAACTGGAGTTCATGAAGAACACACACCAAAAAAGACATAGGGAAAATGGAATTAAAGGATTCAATTGTTTCCAAAAAGTGGTAAAATTTATATTTGTACTGTGTACCTAATAGTCAAGGATACCTGTTGTATAATAAATGAGTTCATAATCAATAAGTTAATATAAGAAAAATTATGTATTATGCAAAATGCTGTACATTATACAAAACAGTTTCACAAATTGGTGAAAATTTTGATCAATTGATGCAGTCGTACATTGTATATGGATATGCAAATTGGAACAAACACTTTGGATAACTTGGCAGTTTCAAATAAGATAAACACAAGTTTCCTATGACAAGCAATTAATTCCAAGGTATAAAATAAAGAGATGTGAGTGTATGTATCCCCCAAATGACATGTAGATGAATGCCAATAGTAGGGTTTTTTTAAGGCAAAAGATGGAATACAATCTAAATGTCTATCAACTGTAAACCGATTCCTAAATTGTGGACTACTCACAAAGCAAATACACAGTAATAAGCAGGACCACTTACTAATAGACACAACAAAGTGGATGCATCTCAAAGACATAATAATCCGAGACAAAAGCTAGAAATAGAAGAGGCCTACTTCAATTTATATGAAATTCAAGTCCAGGAAAAACAAAAGAATGTGATAGATTTCAGAATAACAATTACCTTGGTTGAAGTTTGGGATAGTCATTGACTGGAAAGGTACATGATGAAGACCTCTGGAAAATTTGAAATATTCTGCATTTTGAACTGGCTAGTGAGTATACATAAAACTATTACTTGCACGTTTAAGATTTCTGCTGTTTACTCTGTGTGTGTTTTGTCTCAACTAACACAAAAAAATGGCTAAACATACACCCTTGTAAAGATACGTGAAGAAGACATAAGAATCAACTAATATTCATGGAAATGCTATCTTATTTTAAAAAGCGTAAAATACTGGAAACTAGAAAACTGGTAGAGAAAACAGAAGGAAACATTAAAATATTTAGAATATTATCCCAAAACAATTAAATGTAACTGTATAAAATACAACAGAATATTAAAAAATATGCAAGCTTTTGAAATTTCCATTAAAATAATTGGAGACAAACTCAATAGATCGCATAAATAGGAAAATATATATAGATGCAGATATTTTTAGTGAGCTGGAACAGAAAGTCAGTGGACTGTGTCAGAATGATTTAAAATAAAGATTGAAAGAAAAATGTAAAACAAGAACCAAAAATCAGAGACTTAGTGGTAAGTTTTAAGGATCTACCACCTATGAGCATGACACATGGAGAGGACAGAGGGAATGCTGAGGAGAAAATGATCAAAAGAACTAATAGAAGAAAATTTTGAAGAAGTGAAGAAAGTGTTTTTCTGAGTTTCCAGAACAACAACAACAACAAAATATTACAAACATTCAAATTATTTAAATATTCTTATTCTAACCATTAAATTATCCTAATCATTATCTGATAAGAATATCAGACAAAAACAGCTTGCATATAGGGAACTAGAGATTAAATATACTTAATAGTAATGAAAATGATGCTTCAACCTGATAATCAAGAAATGGCACATGAGAATGTGTGCCTTCCTGGGCTCTTCTGATACATGTACTCTCACACAGTGACAACTCTTGGCCCCACAGAATCATCTGTGATCAAGAGCCTCTGTCAGGACGTATGAGGAGTAGCAAAGCAGCCAGACTGACCAGTCAGCAATTCCTGTTAGCAAATACACAATCAGTTGTAACTACAGTCATGAAAACGTGAATGTAGCTCTGAAAACAATGTAGGAGCTCAGATCCCACATGCCACCAACACCCTAGTTGGAGTTTCCACAACAAATACAGTCTCAAGTCAGGGGTCAGTATTTGGGACCCTCAGAGAGACAATTACTTGAAGAAAATATGCTTAAATGTTTCAATTTTTACCAATGTTTTATAAGTTTGTGACCTTTATGGAAATGTTGAATGCAAAGTATAAATAAAAGATAGGCTCAGTCATCATGCCATAATAACAAGATATTTAGAACCTCACAGAAATGTAGACTTTTCTTAATTGGTTTCTGAGGACAGACAAACGGATGTGATTATCTCCAATGCAATGATGTGAATATTTATTTTTAAATGTTAACATGGTCTTACAACAAAAACCAACATATATTTTGCTGACCAATTTACCTTCATAAATTTTAGAATTAGCTAAAATTAAACCCAGAATTCTTCAAGAATGAGTATATATATTTGTGTATGTGTATATATCTGTACATATACATGTATATTTCCTACCCATATCTTGATATTTTCTGTACAGTTAATCCTAAAAGAAGAAGATGTGAGCCCTAGAGAACAAATGTCATCTATTTTTGAATATCCTTCTTGGGTAATAAAGAGAAACAATTACACATAAGCTGATCACCAAAGAAAAACCAGCTCTCAGATAAGAACCCAGGCTTCTCTCTGACTGAAATTCTCTTGCTTTGTCCCTTAGATAGTCTGAAGCTTTAATAATAGGGTGTTCAAACTCACTGACTCAGTCTCTCACCTCCTGCTGCTCTGGGTCCCTGTGAGGAAAGGAGGCATGGGTGGTTCCATTTCTTGGTGGACACTCATTACTAGATGTTCCTCATGCCACTGTGGAGTGTGGCTGGTGACCCAACAAGAAGTCAGATCTCACTGCCCAGATGTCCAGACCAGCCTGGCTCTGCTGGGGGTCTAAGAATGCTACCTTATTAACAATTGGATTACATTGGTTCTGTTTTTCAATGAAGCCTCAGCGGGGGACATCATTCTGACCAGTCTCCATCTGCCTGTCTGTGTCACTGGGACAAAATGGACCTGCTGGGCCAGTTAGGGAATCAGTGATGGTTTAGGTGTTGCCAACTTGAGCTGAAGCAGAGCTCTCTGTGGTAATTTATGAAGTTCCTGCCAGACACCCAGCAGCCCCAGATGCCTTCTGCAGCTCTTGGAATGGAATGACTTTCACTGCCGCAGAGGCAGTGTGGAGCTCAAGATGTGGCCAGTGTAAGTCAGGACTGCCCTTGTGGTATAGCTCTGGACAAAAACTGATGTTTACTGGATGTTCAGAGCCTCTTGGACATAGCAAAAACTTTCTTTCCTTAGCATCTGCTGTTTATTTTCATAAAAGCAAACCTCTGTGAAATAATTGGAAAATCATTTGTCACATACCTGAGTGAACAAGCTGCACATCCTTATGCTTCTCCCAAACTCTACTCAGCACTTTCAGGCTGGATGTTCTTCTGAATATTAGAGAAAAATGATTTATTGCAGTAATATTTATATTTCTATGATTAATAAGAAAACCTGCCATTGGTTTTTAATATTTTGACTATAAGAGAAATGCCCACAGAAGGCAATTGTTAAGATGCTTATTATCAAAACACTCTCCTCTCAAAAAAGTATTGTATCATATGGACTTTCAAGTGTTTTTTTTAATTTTCTTCTCCTGTATATGTGTAGGTACACTGGTCAATAACCCTGTAATATAATTGATATTTCACAGAATTCAATTTACAATCACCATATTGTGAATAGTCTCTGTGTCATTCAATATCCTCTTTACTACATGCCTACTATTTCATTACATTGGTATATTTTTTTACTAGTCTTCAATTGATAGAATATGAAGTTTCTCTCTTTATCTCAGTAATATGAAAAGTACAATGATTTATTTCCTTGGAGGTAAATCACTTTTCTTCCCACTCTTTGCCAGCCCAGGAGCAGAAATAAGATATAGGAAAAATGAGCCACTGAAAGTCCCAAGCCCAGATCGTATCACTGGCTTCCTGTCTGTGTCACCTCCCTTTTTGCTAATGATCAACTTTCCCTTCGCTGTGGAGGACAGGATAGCATTGGTGTGAATGTCATTGTGTCACTCAAACATCCTGATTCTTCATCCACCTAAACTTAGAAGTTTAGGTGAGGAAATAGCACACTCACACCTTTGGATAATTAACACTTATCACTATCTTTTCCTTCTGGAGCTTCTTCTTTTATATCCAGTGAATTTTGTTCTAGATATACTATTGCTGATTCTGAGAAGACAAGGAGCCCAATACTTTTTTCAATATAATTATTTTCTCCAAAGATTCATAGGGATTCCCAAAAGACTATATCTAAGAATAATAATAGAACGTATTTGTTAGATCTCATTATAAATCCCCAGGTAAAATGAATTGGAAACATTTAGGGATCTTTGGAGAACAGTCCTACATACTTTTCAAGATGCAGAAATCTATTAATAAAAGTGTGGCAAAATTCACATTTTATTAGCAGAAATCTCCTGGTATTATTTTATTTATTTTTTGTATTTATTCACTTAAACAAATATATTTACCATCTACCAGGAACCATCATGTCTGATAATCTTTGAATGCAACAGTGAATCATTTAATATTGTTCCATGAACAAGGAATTCACCATCTCTCACATTCCTTCAAAGGCCTTGCAAGGTGGAACAAAATATATGTTGAATAAAGCAATGCAATTTTCATAATAAATATTATTATGAATTGATAATATAATATATTATTATATTATGAAAATATTTTGCAAATAGTATTATAATTGTCTGCCATCTCCAGAAGATTGAACAGCCACGTTGCCAATTGTCTAATCAATACAAGAAACAATGTGTTATCCCCAAAGGCCTTTGCATATTTGCTTACATCACACAGTTTATCCTCTAAGGTTATGAAAGAGGTGTCATGTTCTTCTGTTTGAATGTGACAAACTGGTCACCTGGAGAGTAATGGTGTCAACGGCTATATTGTCCAAAATACAAACTTAATGTCACCTCTGAGTCATAGGGAGGCAAGAAAAACTAGGAATTTATTTGACTTTAATAAATATTTGTATATTATCGTCTTTCAATATCATCTTTAATTCTTCCTTTCTGCCTTATTTTTATATTTTGATTAGATAATTTCAAAAACCATTTATAAACTATGAGTTAATCCCTTTGACATTAATACCTCTAGAATTACTATGTGCTGATGCCATTCCAAGCATTCCTTGTGAATCCAGTGAAAAGAGTTTTATGACCCAAAATGTATGCACATGGGGAATTGAGTAAAAATATACATCAAACTATAAATTACAAAAACTGGCTCAACATGAAAATAAAAACATGACTATTGCATAACCATTAAAATAAAGATATCAGTGCTTAAAAATATTCCCACAGGTAAGATAACAGATTTAACATTATAGGTAAATTCCACCATGTTTTTGAGAAAAAGAGAATTCAAATTACATACTGATTCTACCTGAAAAAACAAAATCACACACACTTGATCTTAGCCAAAAAGCCGAGAAGTGATAACAAAATCAATATATATGACACCATAATTCTTATAACAAAATCAGAAATAGGAATATTACCCAAAAAAGTGACTAGAAAATCACATTCTTTAATATAGATGTGTAGATCCTAAAGAAAAATATCAATAAACTGAAAGCAAGAATATTAAAAAATAATACATGAAATAACTATAGGTACTCCAAATGTCTACTGTGCTGCAGTAATGCAAGGTCATTTTGACAATAAAAAATTACATTTAAGGTCACTTCAGTACTTTAACAGGATAAAGAAAATTTTGTAAATATCTCAATAGGTTTGGTCAAAAGAAAAAATACAACTATTCATTGTTTTCAAAATATATGTGTGTATGTGTGTGCGTGTGTATATACCCAAAACTTAGAAAAGCAATCTCTATGACTGATAAACAGTATCTACTAAAAGTCTAATGCAAATCTCCTACTCAATGGAGAAGTGCTAAGATCATTCCTTATGACCAGAAACAAACGTTCTGACGTCAATGTTTTTGTCCAATATTTTATTACATGTGCTAGATAGTCCTAGGAAACTAAGCAAATAAAAATAACAATTGTGATGACTAAATAGAAGGCAAAAACTGTCATGATTTGTAACTTATATAACTGCTTATGGAGACAAAAGTCACCAAAACATAACAGAAAAAAAATTAATAATATAGTTTAGCAGTTTATTGGCTATTACATCAATTTGCATAAGTCAATTGCATTTCCACACACTAGTACCAATGGTTAACATATGAGATTTAGGAAATTATATCATTTGTACTAGTAATAAATTTATAGCATGGTCACATTAACAAATAGAAAAACATGGAAAGTCACTGTGATAAAAGTGAAATGTAGGAAAGAGTAAAAGAAGACTTAAAGTTACTAAGGTTTATGGACAGGAAGACTCATAATGTAAAGATATTAGTTCTCTTCAAATTGATGTATAAATATTCAATAGAAAACAAAGTAAAATATTACAGAGATCTTTTCAAAAGAAAATCGGTACACGGTCTCTACAATATCTATGGTAAAGCAAAACGTCAGGAAGTCCAACTAACTCCTAATGAAAATGACGAGGTGGTAAAACTTGCAACAATAAAAATTAATAAAATTTTAAAAAACTTCCAACAGTATATGAAAGAATAATTACAGTAGTATAAAACTAAGATTGAAAGATATTGAGCAATTGATAGAAAATGATAGATAAATAGAACAAAATAGAGAGTGAGACACACATCCATACATTTATGCAGAAGTTGTGCATGATAATCTTGGCATTCTAGATCAGTGGAAAAAGGGAAACCTTGTGAATACTTGACTATTTATACAAAGAAAAAATTAAAATTAGATCCAGTTTTATGTCAAACTATTCTCAATTAATGATAGATTAACAACAAAAGTTTGAAATATAAAAATGTACAACTAACTAAGGAGAATTTGTTATATACCAGGAAGGTAATTATTAAACTACTCAGAAAAATGAAGAGCATTTTATTTTGATAAATTAGACTATAATAAATATATGAACATAGTTTAATAAAAAGACAACATTTGGAACAGAAGAAAATGATCCAAAACTGGAAAAAAAAATATTTACAACATACATTACTGTCATACGTTCGGTATAATGAGATGTATAAAGAAATCCAGAAAACTAACAATCGAGTAGAAAAATAAGTAAAATGACACGCAAAGTTAACCAACCTCAGTCTTAATGAGTGGAGGTCTGTGCCATTGGGCCCATGTTCATTAGTCAAAGAGACTGAAAACTCTAAGAAAGAACCAAACAGAAATTCTGAAGCTGAAGACCTCAATAAACAAGATTAAGAATAAAGTAGAGAGCATTGGAAATAGAGAAGACTATATGGAACAGAGGATTAGCGAGCTTAAGGATAAAAATCTAGAAAGGATTAAGGTGGAAGACGAGAGAGAACTAAGACTTAAAAGAAATTCTGTGAGAAGTATCTGACTCAATTAGGAGAAGCAACATAAGTATAATGGGTATCCCAGAAGAAGAAAGAAAGACGAGGGTATAGAGCTTATTTAAAAGAAATAATAGCTGAGAATTTCCCAAACCTGGGGAAGCAATGGACGTACAAGTAGATGAAGTTAATTGAATACTTAATTATCTTAATGCAAAAAGACCTTCTCCAAAACAAATTATGTTAAAACTGTCAAAAGCCAATGACCAAGAAAAAATATTGATATCAGTCAGGGAGAAGAACACAATAATCTACAAGGGAACTCCCATTAGGTTATTAGCAGATTTCTCAGTAGAAACCCTACAGGGCAGGAGAGAGTGGAATAATATATTAAAAATATTGTAAGTTAAAAATTGTGAGCCAAGACTATTTTATCCAGCTAAGTTAGCTTTCAAACATGAAGAAGAAATAAAGGCTTTGCCAGACAGACAAAAGGTAAGGAAGTTCATCGTCGTTAGACCTGGCTTACAAAAAATATTTGAAAGAGTTCTCCTACTTGATACAAAAAACAAAGATATACAAATCATTAAGGAAGGGGACAAATAGATAGGCAGAATTGGAAAATTGCAACTCCGGATTAGAACAGGTTAATAAACACTTAATTATGACACAAAGGTTAAAGGGAAGGAAAGCATTAAAATAAACATAAACATTTCAATTTGGTGATGAACTCACAATTCAAAAAGGGATAATTTGTGACAACAAAAACATAGAAGGGGAAGAGGAAAAGGACAGAATCTGCACAGACAAATGAAGATAAGATGCTATCAGGAGAAAAAGGACTATCTTATCCATGAGATTTTTTTATATAAATCTCATGGTAACCACAAAACAAAAATTCAAAGCAGATTCATAAAACATAAAAAAAACGAGGAACTGAGAAACATTCCAAGAAAACCACCAAACTAGAATGACAGGCAGAAACACAAGGAAAAAGAAACAATGGAAGTATAGAGCAACCAGAAAATGAAAGATGAAATAGCAGTATCAAGTCCTCCTATATCAATAATCACCCTAAATATAAATGGATTGAATTCACCAATCAAAAGACACAGAGTGGCTGGATGGATTGTAAAACAAAACTCGACGACACGCTGCCTCCCAGAGATGCATCTCAGCTCTAAAGACAAACATAGGCTTAGAGTGAAGGGATGGAAGATGATACTGTAAGTATATGGCAACCAACAAAGAGTGGGTGTAACTACACTTATATCTTAAAAATAGACTTCAATCAGGGGCTGGCCCCGTGGCCGAGTGGTTAAGTTCGTGCGCTCCGCTGCAGGCGGCCCAGTGTTTCGTTGGTTCGAATCCTGGGCGCGGACATGGCACTGCTCATCAGACCACGCTGAGGCAGCGTCCCACATGCCACAACTAGAAGAACCCACAACGAAGAATATACAACTATGTACCAGGGGGCTTTGGGGAGAAAAAGGAAATAATAAAAAAAAAAAATCTTTAAAAAAAAAAAATAGACTTCAATCAAGAAAAGAACAAGAGACAAATATGGACGTTATATAATGATAGGACAATTCATCAAAAAGACATAGTATTTATTAATATATATGCACCTAACATGGGGGCACCAAAATATATAAAGTGATGATTAACAGATATAAAAGGAGAAATTGACAACAGCACAGTTTTAGTAGAGGACTTTAATACTCCACTTATGTCAATGGATAGATCATCCAGATACAAAGTCAACAGATGGCCAACAGGCATATGAAAAGATGTTCACCATCATTAATTATTAGGGAAGTGACTAAAGCAAACGAGACTGAGATATCACCTCACGACCATCAAAACGGCTTTTATTAAAAAGACAAGAAATAACAAGTGTTGGAAAGGATGTGAAGAAAAGGAAACCCTGGTACACTGCTGGTGTGAATGTAAATTGGTGCAGCCGCTATGGAAAACAGTATGGAGATTCCTCAAAAGATTAAAAATAGAACTACCATATGATCCAGGTATTCCACTCCTGGGTATTTATCCACAGAACACAAAAAAATAAGTCAAAAAATACATATGCGGGGAACTGCCGTACTGTTTTCCATAGTGGCTGCACCAATTTACGTTCCTACCATAGTCACAAGCACCCCTTTTTCTCCACCTCTTCACCAACATTTGTTATTGCTTGTCTTTTTGATTATAGCCACGCTAACAGGTGTGAGGTGATATCTTATTGTGGTTTTTATTTGCATTTCCCTGATGATTAGGGATTTGAGCATCTTTTCAAGAGCCTGTTTAACATCTGTGTGTCTTCTCTGGAGAAATGTCTATTCAGCTCTTCTGCCCATTTTTTAGTCAGATTATTTGTTTTTTTGTTACTGAGCTGTGTAAGTTCTTTATGTATTTTGGATATTAACTGCTTATCAGATATATTATTTGCAAATATTTTCTCCCATTCAATAGATTGCCTTTTCATTTGTGTGTTTTTAAAAAGTTGATCTTTTCTTATAGTGATAATCGATGTACTCCTGAATCTTAATCTTGAAAATTCCAGCCCTCCTAACTAGTCCTGCAAGTGAATGAACTCAGAAAGATAAGCAGCTGAAAATTAAAGAATCAAAACCAAAAATTAAACAAATAAGATAATATCATACATCCTAAAGTGAATTTAAAAACTATTCACTGAAGGTGTTAAATTAAGAATCATACTACCCGTTATCCTACATGAAAATTTGAATTGTGGAGAAATGACTAAAAGTGATTAATCTATCATGTTTCCTTTACTATTTATCAATTTTTGAAACTGTCCTTTTTACAAAGTATTCTTTAAAATGCTTGAATTTCAGAGTATTACTATTTTCCGTGAAACTTAACATTAGTACTTTGAAAGACTCATATTCTGCTTGGTTGCTTATCTCATAATATCTTGTCCTAGATATATAGATATATAGATAATTTTCCCTATAATTAAAAGCAATGGAATAAAATCTCAAACACCCATTGTGCCCAGAGCTTGATTTGTTGAGGGACATTCTATGAAATAACAAGTGCGTAACCTTCCAAAGAACAAGGTCATGTCATTCAAGGAAAGACTGAAGAACTGTTCCAGACTGATGGAGACTAAAGAGGCAACTAAAAGTGACAAGGGATTCTGGACCCAGTCCTTTTGTTACCACAGACATTAGGGAGACAATTGTCAAAACTTCAAATGGACCTGAGGACTAGACAGGTTGATGTATTAATACTGATTTCACAACTGTGTCGGAGTTATGTAGAAGAATGTATTATTTGTAGGAAATACAGAGTAAAGTCTTAGAGGGTGCGACTATCAGATCTTCAACTTACTCTCAAATGGTTCAAGGGAGAAAGGCTACTTGATGCTTTACTTGCAATATTTCCGTGTGAAATTGTTTCAACTTTTAAAAAAATATTAAAAGCAGTACTCAAGATCATCCTAAAGTTACTGTAAATCATTTTGGAATTTCCTGACCCATCATTATGATGATTAAATGGACAAGGTATTTATTGCAGATGCACACAGATAAAACCATGTTCCTTAAAGGGTGTGTATCTCACATACACACATCATTGTCCAAAGCCCTAGGTCTTATTTTTTTTTTTTTTAACTTACCATGAAATATACTTTTTACTCTGGACTAAAAGAGAAAAATCTTAGGGCTTTATTAACAATTCATAAAATAATTAGACTTGGGGCTTGCCCAGGGAAATTTACCTTTAAAAATAAAGAAAACTTAGAACATTATAACTTGTTGCAAAGAAAGATATTTACAACCGAAAACGTCTTCTATCATATTTGTTCTGAGAAACACAGCAAAGTAGAATTCATGATGAAACTACTGCTGATTTCAACATTATTTATCCAGTTTGGCTCTTTGTTTCCATCAGGTGAGCAGCTATTGAGGTGCAAGGAAGCTGAAGGAAGGGTAGGGGTGGAAATTAGCATCTTCGTAAGATGCCCAGCTCCAGAGGAAGCCAGCCAAGTGTTAAACAAGTAGGGCAGTAGAAATTTGGGGCTAATTAAAACAACCACAGGACACTCCCTCCTGCTTCAGCCATGGCCAGTCTCCAGCATTTGCAGAGTTGGGGTCAGGGACTTGTTTTGATTCAAATTTAAAGCAGGACACCCCCATGTGGCTCAGCAGCTGCCTCACCCAGGCCCATAGATCTCTTTACTATCCACTGAACTAGTGGAATGCACCTTATTCTTGTTTGGGGAACTTCGTATTCTACTTTCTTCCCTCCTTGTTTCTTTCTGTTTTTTTTTTTTTTCCTGAGGAAGATTCACCCTGAGCTAATATCTATGTCAATATTCCTCTACTATATATGTGAGTCACTGCCACAGCTCGGCCCACAATGAGTGGTGTAGGTTCACATTGGAAACCAAATCCAGGCCGCCGAAGTGGAGCTTGCAGAGCTTAACCACTAGGCCATGGGGCCAGCTGCTCCCCTCTGATTTTATTGCCATGAAGACTTTAATTAGTGATGCTGGACTTGATTATCTATAAGTAAATAAGTAAACAGATATCAATTTCTTATTGTAGCTAAATAGAATTGCTGCCCCTGGATTTGGAGCCTGGATTAGGATAAACTTGATAAACCTTGCATCAGACAAGGCCCTCTGAGAATTCATTCTCTCTATGTGGGCTCAAGATCAAGACCATACCATCTGGAGAACTGCTGTGAGTTGCAGACAGGACAAGGAAGATGAGACAAAGCTGGCTCTGCTATGACCGCAACAAGACCAAGGTGTCCCTAAGCCTTCATGTGCTGGATGCAAAGAGAGAGAACCTGTGTCTACAACACACAGTAGGAAAGCCCATCACTGCACAGCAGTCCTGGAGTCACATGTGTTGATGACGGCTAAAGGACTGACTCATATGCTTAAATGTTACTCAATGCTTTTTGATAACTGTGCTATCAAAATGCATTTTAAATATTTCCATTAATATCAGAATTCTTTCTGTTTAGGAAATAAAGATGATCTAATTTATGATGACAAATCAATTGTGAAATACATGTGAACATCTGTTTAATTAAAACATACAGACCATTGCTGCTACTCATTTTGCTACTATCATTTTTATTAAGAAGTGTATGTGTGTGCGCATCTATGTTCAAATCCTTCCAGTCTTCTATTCTCATTCCTCAGTAAGATCATATTCTGTCTCTTGGTTGTGATTAACATATAAAAAATGAATGTAGACTTCAGGTTAAGGGTTTTTAATGCTTTAAAATTAAAATCATTTTTGACAATCTTATGAAATAGTAAACTTATTCCCCCCAAATTACTGATCTATACAGTATTTGGCCTACATATTACTAGAGTTCTCCAGGATAAGAACAAATCTATTTTAAACAACAATTATTTTACATTTCCTGGGACTTGACATTTTAGGGTGAAAAATAAAATGGTGATGTTTCCAATTATATTACCAAAATAATATTCTTTACAATTAGAGTGTTGGGGGAGCCAGCGCTGGTAGTGTAGTTATTAAGTTCAGCACGCTCCACTTCAGCGGCCAGGCACGGACCTACACCACTCATGGCTGTGCTGAGGCAGCAACCCACATACAAAATAGAGGAAGATTGGCAACAGATATTACCTCAGGAATAAACTTCCTCAGGAAAAACAACAACAAACAAGCAAAAGCCCCCAAAACTGGAGCATCATTTGGCAAAGTTTGAGTTGCAATTAGCAGAAACTTCAGTGTACCCTGCACTGAATGGAAGAGTACTTAAACAAAAGAAAAGTCCAGAGTGGCAGGCTGAAAGAAAGGCTGAATCCAGTGGCTCGTTTGTATCACCAAGATCCAATTCCTTCCTGTCTCTCCAGTCTGCCCTCTGTTGTGTTAGTTTCTTATTAAGGGTAACATTAGCATGGATGCTAACAGATCCCGGGATTATGTGCTCCTTGATCCTATATGTGTCCATTCCTCACATTCCGTCAGGTTTCTGAGATCCTCTGCATGTGGTGAAGCTTAGGCAATAACCATCCTTTTACAGGTCACTGCAGATCATTGCAGTCAAGCAGATGGCTTCTCTGAAAGCCTAGTCCTCTGTCCTGCATTTCACCCCTGGAATTGGTTTGAAATCAGCATTCCCGAAACCAGTCTATCAAATAGTAGTTGAGAGGTTTGAAATGGCAAAATAGATGCTTTGGAAGACAGAACACAAATGCCAACTCTTCCATCTGCAATCAAATGTCTGAGCTAAAGATTACAAAAGGAAAAGATAAGTAAGCGCCTCAAGGAGGGGTGACCATAAATCCAAGGGATGTAGAGGATACATCCTTTCTCTCCCTTAGTTCAGGAAAAATCACTTTCCAAGAAAAAGTGGAGAAGAGTAAAGCAGAAGGTTATCTTCACTAGAAACGAATATTAAACTTATTAAAAATGCTATACTAAAACTGGATCCAGCTGAGTTTTGTATGTAGTGTCAGAGCATGGATTCTTGTTACTGATCTGTGTGTTGGGTGGCTTCATCTGCAGGGAAATGATGAATTGAAAGTGCCCTGGCCATGATTAGAAGATGATTTGGATACCTGGCAATTAATGAGATTACAATTAAGTTAGTTATTCAAGAAACACAAGTTTTTTAACCAGTTGCACCAATTTGTTCCCCTTTGTTCCAACTCTGTTTATGCTGAGGGATGAGGGTACGCTAAATGGACCTGGACACCCATTGTCCCATTCACCCTGAGTAAAGACATTGCTTCATGGGGTAGATCTCAAAGGAATATGAGAGGAGTAGCAGCAAAAATGCTATTTCTTTTTTACTGTCTGCTGCTCCCATTAATGAAAGCTCTGTGAGGTCAGGTGTCCTGATGGAGTTATCCAAATGCCCTATGCCTAGGAGAGTTATGATACTGTTATTCGTGTAATTTTATAATTATTTTTGATTTGGAATAAGAATAAATAAAGAGCTACTCTATCACAGATCAGGAGCTAAAGATATTTCACCTCTTACCCCCAGGAGGAGCTGTGACACCTTAGATCAGTTGGTGACAGGAATTTGAGAGGACTTTGATATTTGAGAAACTGACTTAGAGATCAGTGAGAAGGGTGGTTCATAAGCATGTGGTGATTCATTTTCTGAGATAGTGTTTGTGTTGAGGGAAATATCAGAGGTCTGGTTTGGATGTATTGAGATGCTCATGAGATGTCCATGAAGAACTTCAAATATGTATTTAAAATTCAAACAAGAATCTGAGACAGAGATATAAATCTGTGCACCATATCTTCCTTCTATCGAGTGACATGAATGCTTTTCATATACTGACACATTTATGTTTCAAATAAGTTCTGTATACATACTCAACATTACACTTATTCTCTTATAAATTATGTTTTCAAGTTGAATTTAGCTGATTTCAAAGAGTAGATTTGATATTAAAAATGTTACATTTGGGAATTTTGCTGAACTGTATTGAAACTATAGTTTTAGGTTATTTGTAGGTCTCCTGTAGGTCTACAGTCACATTTCCTGGGTAAGGAGATTTTTGTCTCCTTCTTTCCGTTGTTTGTCTTCACAACTCACTGAACAGGAACTGTTGCTCTCATACTCTCTGCTGCTTTGCATAGGTAACACTGGTACCAGGCTGGCTGCTCAGAACTCTATTAATGGGGTTTCCTGGAGATGGGGCCTGAGTGAGTCAGACGGGCCAGCAAGCAGCAACATGGTGCCACAGCCCCAATTCCGCATCTTCTTGATGCTCTGGGTGTCAGGTGAGAGGTTTAGAAAAGAAATATCTTTAGAAAATTGGAGAATGATTTTTATATGCAGAATGAAACATCTAAATCAGTCTAATTATAAGATAAATAATGAAACCTACATTGTTAGATATATATTTTAATATATTAGTGATGCAATGTATAGTCCCTGTCCATTCCTGATTGCAGGTGTCTGTGGGGACATTATGATGACCCAGTCTCCAGGCCCCCTGGCTGTGTCTGCAGGAGACAGGGTCACCATCAACTGCAAGTCCAGCCAGAGTCTTTTATACAGCTCCAGCCAGAAGAACCACTTAGCCTGATACCAGCAGAAACCAGGCCAGGCTCCTAAGCTGCTCATCTACTTTGCATCCAACCGGGCCACATTCAGTGGCAGTGGGTCTGGAACAGATTTCACTCTCACCATCAGCAGCCTCCAGGCTGAATATGTGGCACTTTATTACCGTCAGTAGCTTTATAGTAGTCCTCCCACAGTGCTTCAGGCTCGAGCAAAAACCTCCTCCCCAGAACCATGGGTCAGTGAGTCTTTGCTGCACCAGCTGCTTCCTTGCTGAAACTGTTTCTCCCTTAGCTGTATGAGAGGCCACGTTTTCTGTCTTAATTGTGGAAGAATGTGCAAGTCTCAAGGGAATATTGAGTGGATTAGCTTGTTCTGCGTTTCTTGCACAACGAAGACGCTCTATGAAGACTCTGTAAAATGACCTGCTGTGGACGCTTTTCAATGTTGTTCAAGATTTTTTGCATCACCTGAATCTGTGTTGTCTCTATAGATGGGTTCCTATTACTGAGCCAATCATGGCTTCAACAGCATCTTGTGGAGAAGGGACCAGGCTGCTTCACAACCTCGTGGATCACCTATCTCTGCCCTGGACCTGATGACACTGAACTTCCCCTTTCATTCCTTTGTTGTATACACCTGTTCTTATTACTCTCTTACCTTTGGAGCTTCCCAAGGTTCAGTGCTCAGTATCTTGTTTGCAGTCACTTCTTCATCAGACCTTGGTCTACTTCTCTACGTCAACCACTTCTCAGATGCTGTCCTGGTCAGTGTCTCCTGGTCTGACTTTCTGCATTTTCACCTCATGGCCTCTGCTCCCGACTGGATTCTTTCCTCTGTTCCATCCCTCTTGGTCATATCTATTTTCCAAATGTCGGTCTCATATTTCACTTCCTCCTTATAGTCTTTTTCTATAAGTATAGCCCATGATACTTCCAGCAGTCAGCCTTGTTAACACTGGGAATGTTTGCAACCATCTCCATGACTTTGTTCTATCAATAATAGGTCACCTATTGGCTTTGAAATTGAAATCCAATGGACTGTTTTCCATCCTTATCTTGCTGGAGCTCAATTTCCTATTTGCACACTTATAATCATTATATTTATTGTGTGCATACCATGTTAGGATACTCTTCTAAGACAATGACAAAGGGTAAACATTTAGTAGGAAACATTGTGATTCTTGTGTCTTTGGGACTGTGGTGAAAAAGTGGTCTCTAAAGGTCCATTTGCTGACTGGTACTTCAGACAATAGAAGAATTATATGAGGTGTAAAAAATCTGGATTCCACATCTCATGTCTGGGAAGCTCATCTATAAGATGAGCTTATGTCTGGAGAAAACATATTTTTCAAAAACTCCTATGACTAAAGTTCAGCTAGGTCTGTTAAACACTAGTTGCTAACAAGAAATGTTAGTTTTGGAAGAAGACAGATATGAGTTCAGATCCATTTTCCAGATTTATGACTAGCAAAACAATAAAATAGAATTATTTTCTGTGCCTCACTTTACTTAATATGAAAAGTTATGTATTACACCATTTCTCAGATAATGAAAATGATTAAATGAGATACCACACAAATTTAGTTTTACAAACTCTCTTTCGAGTTCACCAAGATTTAGTGCACCGTCACCAAGGGTTAGGTTTTGTTCATCAAGATTTAGTTCCCTTTATGTGCTATCAATGTTCTACATTTGCAAGTCAAATTCTTTGGCTTATGACATAATTTCTTCTTCTAGCTCCCTAACTGGTAACTTTTCTTCTTTGAGCTGTTAAATATGGTGAATTGTATTGATTGATTTTCAAATACTAAATCAGCCTTGAATTCTCAAGATGAACCTCATTTGGTCACGATGCATTATTGTTTTTTATATATTCGTGGATTCTCTTTCCTACTATTACGATAAGGATTTTTATATCTACACTTATTTGGGATACAGTTTATAGCTTTCTTTTCTCCCAAAATCTTTGTCTGGTTTTAATAGCAGAGTAATGCTTTCCTCATCAAATAAGTTAGGAAGTGTTTCTGCTCTTCTATTTTCTGGAATGGTTTGTGAATATTGGTAACTTTATTTCCTAAATGTTTGGTAAACTTTGCCTGTGAAAACATGTACGGCTGGAGTTTTGCTTTTTTTTGTTCTTCAGGATTTTAAAATCTCAATTTAATCAACTTCAGTAGATATAAGAAAATTTGGGTTATCTAGTTCTTCTTGAGTTAGAATTAATTTGTTTCTTTTTCTTTTTCTTTCCAACTTTATTGAAATATAATTGACATATAACATTGTGTAGGTTTATGGTGAACAATGTGATGATTTGATACATGTATATATTGAAAGATGTTTACCATGATAAGGTCGGTTAACACATCCTTCACCTTACATAATTACTATTTTGTCCCTGTTGTTGTTATGGTGAGAACATTAAAAGTCTACTCTCATAGTAAATTTCATTTACAATACATTACAATTAACTATAGTCACCATGCTGTACATTAGACTCCCGAAAGTAATTAATCTGATACCTGAAAGTCTCTACCCATTGACCAAAACCTCCCCATTTCCCCTATCCCTTGGCCCCTGGCAACCACCATTCTACTCTATGTTTCTATGAGTTTGGTGTTTTTAGATTCCACAGATATGTGAGATCACACAGTATTTGTCTTTCTCTGATTTATTTCACTTAGCATAGTGCCCTCAAGATACATCCATTTTGTCACAAATGACAGAATTTCCTACTATTCTACGTCTGAAAAATATTCCTATTTTAAAAATCTGATTGTTTGTTTTTTTGCTGTTGAGTTCTATGAGTTCCTTATATATTTCGGATATTAACTCTTTATCAGGCAGATGGTTTGCAAATATTTTCCTCCAATCTGTATGTCGCCTTTTCATGTCACTGATTGTTTCTTTTGCTATGAAGAGGCTTCTTAGTTTGATGTGGTCCTACTAGCGAACTTTTGCTTTTGTTTCCTGCACTTGTCGTGTCGTATCAAAAAAGTCTTTGCCAAGACTAATGTAAAGGAGCTTTTCCCTGTGTTCTCTTCTAGTAGTTTGACAGTTTTGGGTCTTATATTTAAGTCTTTAGTCCATTTTTGTTCTTCTTTGTACGTGTTGTAAGATAGGAGTCCAATTTCATTTTCCTGCGTGTGGTTATCCATTTTTTCCAACACCATTTGCTGAAGATACTATCCTTGACTTGGTGAGTAGTCTTGGCTCCCTTGTCAAATGTTAGTTGACCATATATTCCTCGGTTTATTTCTGAGTTCTTGAATCTGTTCTATTGGTCTATGCATTTATTTTTATACCAGTATCATGTTATTTTTATTACTGTAGATTTGTAGTAAAGTTCGAAATCAGGAGTTGTGATGCCTCTAGCTTTGTTCTTTCTTGGGATTTCTTTAGCTACTCAGAATCTTTTGTGGTTTCATGTGAATTTTAGGCTTGTTTTTCCTATTACTGTAAAAAATGTCCTTGGAAATTGGATACAGAGTGCATTGGCTTTATAGATGACTTTGGGTAATATGGCCATTTTAACAACATTAATTCTTCGGATCTATGAATATGGAATAACTTTCCACTTGTTTATGTATTCTTCAATCTTTTATATCCTTATCTAATAATAACCAGTGTACAGATCTTTTAACTCAAATTTATTCCTAATCATTTTAATTTTTTTGATGCTATTGTAAAAAAGATTGTTTAAAATTGTTTTTTCTTCAGTTAGTTTGTTGTTAGTGTACAGAAATACAAGTGGTTTTATGTCGATTCTGTATCCTACAGCTTGAATGAATTTTCTTTTATTTCTAATAGTGTTTTCATGGAGTCTTTAGGGTTTTCTATATAAGTTCATATCATCTGCAAAAAGAGACAGTTTTACCTCTTCCTCTCCAGTTTGGATGCCTTTTATTATTTCTTTGTCTTGTTTAATTTCTCTGGCTGGGACTTCCAGCATTATGTTCAATAGGAATAGTGATAGTGGGCATCCTTGTCTTGTTCCTAAAAACAATGGGAAAGCTTTCAGTGTTTCAGTGAGGATGATACTGCTCTGGATTTGTCATATGTGCCTTTATTATGCTGAGGTACATCCTTCTATAGCCAGCCCTGGTGGTCTAGTGGTTACGATTTGCTGCTCTCACTGCATAGGCTGAGTAGATTTCCTTGTTAGGGAGTCACACCACCTGCCTGTTGGTTGTTATACCGTGGTGGCTGCATGTTGCTGTGATGCTGGAAGCTATGCCACTGGCACTTCAAATACCAGCAGGGTCACTCATGGTGAACAGGTTTCAGCAGAGCTTCCAGAGTAAGTCAGACTAGGAAGAAGGACCTGGCCACCCACCACTGAAAAAATTGGCCACGGAAACACTATGGATAGCAGTGGAGCACTGTGTACTGTAGCACCCGAATGTGAGAGGATGGTCCCAGAAGACTAAGCAAGGTTCCACTCTATTGTATGCAGGGTTGCTAAGAGTCAAATCCACTCAACATTTCTTCTATATCCAATTTTTTGAAAGTTTTTATCCTGAAAGCATGTTGAAATTTTGTCAAATATTTTTTCTGCATCTATTGAGACGATCACATAATTTTTATCTTCAATTTGATTAATGTGATGTTTCATATTGTCTGATTTGTGTATGATGAACCATCCTCATATCCTAAGGATAAATCCTGCTTGATCATAGTGTATGATCCTTTTAATGCACTGCTGAATTTGGTTTGCTAGTATTTTGTTGTGAATTTTCGCATCTATATTCAACGATATTGGCCTTTATTTTTCTTTTCTTGTAGTGTCTTTCTCTGGCTTTGGTAGCAGGGTAATGCTGCCCTCATAAAATGAGTTTGGAAGTGTTTTCTCCTCTTCAATTTTTTGGAAGAATTGGTGTTATTTCTTCTATAAATATTTGGTAGAAATCATCATTGAAACCATCTGGGCTTTTCTTTGTTGGGAGATCTTCGATTACTGTTTCAATTTGTTCACACATTATTTGTCTGTTCAAATTTTCTATCTCTTCATGATTCAGTGTTTGCAGGTTGTGTGTTTCTAGGAATTTATCCATTACTTCTAGGTTATCCAATTTGTTGGCATACAATTGTGTATGGCAGTCTCTTATGATAATTTATATTTGTGTTGTAGCACTTGTAATATCTGCTCTATCATTTATGATTTTACTTGTGTCTTCCTTCTTTTTTCTTAGTTAATCTAGCTAAAGGTTTGTGAATTTTATTTATTTTTTTTAAAGATTTTATTTTTTCCTTTTTCTCCCCAAAGCCCCCCGGTACATAGTTGTGTATTCTTCGTTGTGGGTTCTTCTAGTTGTGGCATGTGGGACGCTGCCTCAGCGTGGTCTGATGAGCAGTGCCATGTCCGCGCCCAGGATTCGAACTAAGGAAACACTGGGCCGCCTGCAGCGGAGCGCGCGAACTTAACCACTCGGCCACGGGGCCAGCCCCATGTGAATTTTATTTTTTCCAAAAAGCAGCTCTTAGTTTTGCTGATCTTTTGTATTGTCTTTCTAGTCTCTATTTTGCTTATTTATGTGCTGATCTTTGATATTTCCTTCCATCCGCTAATTTTGTGCTTAGTTTCTCCTTTTACTAGTTCCCTGAGGTGTAAAGTTTGGTTGTTTATTTGTGACCTTTCTTTTCTTTCATATATATATAGACATTTATTACTGGAAACTTTTCTCTTGGCACTGCTTTTGCTGCATTCCACAACTTTTCATATGTTATGCTTCCATTTTTATTTGTTCCAAAGTATTTTTTGGTTATTTTTTATTTCTTCTTTGATTCATTGGTTGCACAGCTGTCTGTTGTTTAATTTTCACTAATTTGTGAATTTTCCAGTTTTCCTCTTTTATCAGTTTACAATTTCATGCCACTCTAGTCAAACAAGATACGTTGGTATGATCTCATCCTTTTACATTTGCTCAGGCTTATTTTGTGATGATGTATGGTCTATCCTGGAGAATGTTCTCTGTGCACTCAAATGAATGTGTATTCCACTGCTGTTGGGTGGAACATTTTCTGTATGTTTCTTAGGTCTATTTGGTCTAAGGTATAGTTCAAATCCAATGTTTCCTTATTGATTTTCTGTTTGGATGATCAATCTATTTTGAAAGTGAGACATTAATGTTGCCTATTATTACTGTTATTTTCTATTTCTCCCTTTACATCCATTAGTATTTCCTAAATATATTTAAGTGGTTTAAAGTTGAGTGCATGTATATTTAAATTGTTATACCCTTTTAATGAATTGACCCTTTTATCTTTATTTAAGGACTTTCTTTGTCTCTTAGTACAGCTTTCAGCTTAATGTCTATTTTGATTGATATAAGTATAGTTATCCCTGTTCTCTTTTGTTTTCCATTTGCATGTAATATCTTTTTCAATCCCTCCCTTTGAGCCTTTGTGTATTCTTAAAGATAAACTGAATCTTTTGTAGGCAGCATCTAATTGGGTCTTATTTTTAATCCATTCAGCCATTCTATTCCTTTAATTAGTGAATTTAATCCATTGTAGATAAGGATTTACTAATATCATCTTATTAATTTCAGGCTCTCCTTACTTTCAGGATGAATAAGGAGAAAAGAACCAGTTTCTGCCTAGATGACCAAGAAGCCTTCTTCTGACTTCTGTATGTGTGCCCTGAGCTTGTTCAGAGGCCTTTAAAATGTAGGATAAGAGGACAGTTGCAGTGGGAGTGTCATCTATACTCTCTTCAGTATCTTCAGTTGACATTAGGATGGTTCTAAGTTGTAAGATGTTGACAACAGGCCATGGTAGCCTAAACATTGTTCTGAGTAACTTTGGTACTTCTATGTGTTGAGGATGAGTTGTTCCTCTGAAATGATCATTGAGAAGGAGAAAAAGAAGCCTATAATTTAGTTTCTATTATCAAGTTTTTCCAGGGCATTTTAAGGTGTTCAACCCCTGCCTGTTGTCTCATTCATTTATTCCCACTGGTCAAAGTCTAGACATTAGTGAGCAGACAAGATATTTCTCTCTCTATGTTCACATTAAACAAAGGGAAAGTCAAAGACACCAACGATTAAACATACACAGATCAAATTGATCACAGTCAGTGGTACATGCTATGAAGGAAAACAGACCAAGCAGTATCCACATTAAATGGGTCTGAACAAGGTCAGGAGCTTCACGGAGCAGATTTTCAGAGAGGACCATTCTGAAGAGGTACCATTGAGACACTGAATGAATGATGTGAAGGAAGTGGGGTATAATTTTGCCTGGCAGAGGGAGGTTGCAGGACAAAGGCCCAGAAGCAGGAGTGAGCTTGGCAGGTGTAGACAACATGGATGTAGAAGAGTCCAGGTGGATACAGAAGAGTCAGGGAGGAGAATGTGGTTCACAATGCCCCTCTGTCCTTTCCCGAGAGGTATCATCATGGAACTCCTGGGTAAATCACAAAGGGTAGACAGGACTTGACGTTTCTCAGAGCTTCACTAGAAGATTATCCCTCCAGGGGGAAATCAACATCCAATATGCTGTTCCTGGGAGTAGGGGAAGCCAAGTCATTTAGTGTGAAATTAAATTATAACAGCAAAATTCTTTCCCCATAGTTGAAAGTCAATAAATGTTTGTCAATGGAATGAATAGCAGCTGTTATTAATATTTCAGTTCATATTCCTTCTCGAACAAAAGGCAAATTCTTCCTCTTTCATGAGGAACTTTGGAGAGGTTTGGTTTTACATCTTTCCCTTTGAAACCTCCCCAGGTGAAAGCAATCCCTGTGCTCAATGCTCACTTCTCCCAGAGGGGCTGCTACAAGTCCCTCATTCATTGTTCCTTGCTTTGCATAGGATCCCACCATCCAGAGTTTCTTGGAAGCTAGCGTTGTGTTCCTAGTGTCTGACATAAATATCTGCAGCATTAGAGTGACGAGGGATCTTGTGGTGCAAGTAGGGAGAATAAGATTTCTATTTTGGCTAGAGAAGTCCTAGAGAGACCTGCTCTGAATGCCAGAAAGATGAAAGGACACTATGCCTGTTCCCTGCTCTGCTCACTGAGTAACTCCTCCCTGAACTTCCCATGAAGTCATCTCCACATGTCAAAGGGCTATGAGACCCTCAGCAAGTCCTGCCCTGAGCAGTTTTGCTGCCATGACTCTTGTATAGAAGAAAGTCCAATGGCCTATTCAGAACACTCTCCCTCTATTCAAACCTCATCATCCATCATTCCCCAGCCCACTAACTCACCAGCCCTCTTTCTCTACTCGGTATGTAGTCTCCATGGTAGTGGGATACTTTGGCCACGTTGGCCTGACTGCACACCTTTACAGCAAAGGATCCAAGGCTTCCTGCAATTTGGAATTTGGAAAACAATTTGGATCAGTGTTTTTTAGGAAAAAATTCTTAATTACTGTTCTATCTAAAGGTGAGTCAAACTATAGTCCATAGGCCAAATCTGGCCTGTTGCTGTTTTTTTTAAACAGCTTTATTGAGATATAATTCAAATATTATAGAGTTCACTCACTTAAAGTGTACATTTCAGTGTTTCTTTTTTTGGCATAGTCACAAATTTATCCAACTATCACCACAGTCAATTTTAGAACATTTTCGACTCCTCAAAAAGAAATGCCATACCTTTTAGCTTGGTAGTGTCCTACCCCCTCCCCAAGTCCCTAGCCTTAAGCATCACTAATCTCCTTTCTGTCTTTATAGATTTGGCTATCTGAAACTCTTCATGTAATGGAATCATATAATCTGCATTATTTTGTGACTACTTCTTTTCCTTAGTGTAATATTTTCAAAGTTTTTCTATGTTGTAATGTGTATCAGCACTTCAGTTCTTTTTCTGGCTGAGTGTTATTCCATTGTATGGATATTCCACATTTTATTAATCCGTTCATTTGAGGGTCACTTGGGTTTTCCTCCTGTTGATCTATTATGAATAATGCTGCTCTGATCATCCATGTACAAGTCTTTATGTAGACATGTTTTCACTTCTCTTGTAACTATACAAGGGAGAGGAATTACTGAGTTATATGGTAACTCTAAGTTTAACTTTTTGAGAGACAACCCAACTGTTTTCCAAAATGATAACATCATTTTACTTTCCCATCAGCAATGTGAGATTTTCCAAATTCTCCACGTCCTCACCAACTGGTATTGTTGTTTCCACTTTTGAGTATAGGCATCATAGTGAGTGTGAAATTGTTTTATTTTTATTTCCCTAACAACTAATGGTATTGAGCATCTTTTCATGTGGTTATAGGCATTCATATATTTTCTTTGCAGAAAGATCTATTCAAATGCTTTGCCCATTCTTAATTGTGTTGTCCTTTTAATTTCAACTTGCAATAGTTCTTTGTATATTCTAAATACTGTAATCTTATCAGATATATGATTTGCACATGTTTCTCCCATTCTGTGGGTTGTCTTTTCACTTTCTTGATAGTGTCCTTTGATGTACAAAAGTTTCTAATTTTGATTAAGTCCAATTTTAAAATTTTTTTTTGTTACATGTGCATTAATTGTACAGTGTAAGAAAGTATTTCCAAATTGGAAGCCATTACTATTTACCCCAATGCTTTTCCTAAGGGTTTTAACATTTATATTTAGGTCTTTTTCTACTTTGAGTTAATTTTGTTTTTCGTATGGAATATGCTTTACATTTCATTCTTATGCATGTGGATATTTAACAATACCAGTGTGATTTGTTGGAAAGAGTACTCTTTCCCCCACTGAATTTTCTTGGAATGTAAATAAAGTTTTATTGGAACACAACAATGCTCATTAATTTACATTTCTTCTATGGCTGCTTTTGTATTACAATGACAGTGTTGAGTAGGCGTTACAAAGGCCCACTCTTTGGCTCATGCATGGGCCACAGTGTTTAAGATATTTACTATCTGGTCCTTTACAGAAAGTTCACCAACCCCTGCTAAAGAGGGACATTTTGTTAATCATATTACAAAGGGAATTCTCTCTGAAGTTTTTAGCCTCAAATCATTTCTTATATTTGTTTATTTTTTTTGTTTTACACTTAATTAAGCATGAATAAGAGATCTACTGAGGTCCAGTTTTTGCCATTTAACTGCCTGGTGACTTCCCATTTTTCCTAATCACTAGTATCTGTGGATGGATAGAATCCCGTCTCTTATTATAAGGCAGGCAGATTAATGTGTGGGTGGATTAATACATTCCTAATCCATATTTTCTGAGCGTAATGCAATGAATCTCTATTCTTTTGGAATTGCAATTTGATTTCAATTTTTGATCAGAATTATGAAGATGTAACTTACATGCTACGAAATTCACCCTATTTGAGTGTTCTAGTCAATTGATTTTAGTAAATATATACAGTTTGACATCTACCATCATAATCCAGTTTTAGAATATTTCCATTCTCAAAAAACTTTCCTTATGCCTATTTGTAGTCATTCAGTGCTCTTACATCTGTTCCCATGAAATAAAACAGTGATCTGCTTTCTGGCTATATAATTTCTCCTTTTCTAGAATTTTTATGTAAATGGAATTACACAGCATGTGGTCTTCTGTGTCTGACTTCTTTCACTTGGCGTATTTTTGAGGATCAACTAAATTTTATTGCTGGGTAGTATCCCTCCTGCCTCTGGTCTTCTATTGCTTACTCCAAGAAAAGATATGTAGAGAGATGCAAGAAGAAGAAGTCTTTTGTCATTCCATATAAATTTTAGGATTCTTTGTTCTATTTCTGTGAAAAATGTCATTGGAACTTTGATAGGGATCACACTGAATTTGTAGATTGTTTTAGAAAGTATGAACATTTTAACTACGCTAATTCTTCTAATCAAGAGCACAGAATATCTTTCCGTTTCTTTATGTCTCTCTCAATTGCCTTCAACAATGATTTTTAATTTTCAGTGTACAGCTCTTTTACCTCTTTTGTTAGGTTTATTCCCAGATATTTTATTCTTTTTGTTGCAATTGTAAATGGGGTTATATTCTTAATTTCCCTTTCTGCTACTTTGTTGTTAGTATATAGTAACACAGCTGATTTTTGTCTGTTGATTTTGTATCCTGCAACTTTACTGTATTCGTTTATTATTTCTAAAAGTTTTTTGGTGGATTCTTTAGGATTTACTATACGTATCATCATGTCATCTGCAAATAGTGACAGTTTCACTTCTTCCTTTCCAACTTAGATCCCTCTTAGTTCTTTTTCTTGCCTCATTGCACTGACTAGGACATCCAACACTGCGTTCAATAGGAGTGATGAAAGTGGGCATCCGTGTCTAGTTCCTCTTCTTAGAAGGATGTTTTTCAGTTTTTCTCCACTGAGAATAATATTAGCTGTGGGTTTGTCATATATGGGCTTTATTATTTTGGGGTACTTTCCTTCTATATCCATTTTATTCAGAGTTTTTATTGTAAATGTATGCTGTGTTGTGTCAAATGCTTTCTCTGCATCTATTGAGATGATCATGTGATTTTTATTCTTCAATTTGTTAATGTGGTGTATCATGTTGATTGATTTGCAGATGTTCAACCATCCCTGCATCCCTGGGATAAATCCAACTTGATTATTGTGTATGATCCTTTTAATATATTGTTGTATTTGATTTGCTAGGATTTTTGCATCAATGTTCATCAGTGATATTGGCCTCTAATTTTCTTTTTTTGTGTTCTCCTTGTCTTGTTTTGGTATCAGGATAATGTTGGCTTCATAGAATGAATTAGGAAGCTGCCTGTCCTCTCCTATTTTCTGGAAGAGTTTGAGCAGGATAGATGTTAATTCCTCTTTGAATGTTTGATATAATTCACCAGGGAAGCTGTCAGGCCCTGGAGTTTTATTTTTTGGGAGGTTTGATGACTGTTTGATTTCCTACAGGTGATCAGTCAATTCAAATTCTCTGTTTCTTTTTGATTCAGTTTTGGGAGGTTGTGCGATTCTAAGAATTTATCCATTTCTTCTAGATTATCCAATTTTTGGTGTACAGCTTTTCATACTATTCTCTTACAATCTTTTGTATGTCTGAGGTGTCCATTGTAATGTCTCCTCTTTCATTTCTGATTTTATTTATTTGTGCCTTCTCTCCTTCTTTCCTGGTGAGTCTCACTAAAGGCTGGTGAATTTTGTTTATCTTTTCACAGAACCAGCTCTTAGTTTCATTGATTTTTTTAATTCTATTTTTTAGTCTCTATTTCATTTATTTCTCCTCTGATTTTTATTATTTCCTTCCCTCTCCTTATTTGGGTTTTGTTTGCTCTTATTTTTTCACTTCCTTTGGGTTCACTGTTAGATTGCTTGAGATTTTTCTTGTTTGTTAAGGTAACCCTATAGTGCTATAAACTTCCCTCTTAGAATTGCTTTTGCTGTATCCCATTAATTTTGGCATGTCATATTTTCATTTTCATTTGTCTCCAGGTATTTTTTGATTTCTTCATTGACCCATTCATTGTTCAGCAGCATTTTGTTCAATCTACACATATTTGTGGTTTTTCTGATTTTCGTCCTGTAATTGATTTCCAGTTTCATATTGTTATGTTCAGAAAAGATACTTGGTATTATTTCAATCTTAAATTTATTGAGACTTTTTTTGTGACCTAATAAGCGATCTGGCCTGGAGATCTTTCTCTTTACAGCCACATACTCCCTCTCTCCCCATCCCTGATCCCTGGCAAACACTCCAAAAAAAGCATCATTTAACATGTACCATTTTGAGATTGGTCATTTCACTCAGCATAACTTCCTTGAGGTTCATCTAAGTTGTGTGTATCTATAGCTCCTTCCTTTTTATTGTTTGAGTATTTCACAGTATGGATGCACCACGGTTTGTTTAACTTTTTACTCCTTGAAGGACATTTGGGTAGTTTCCTAGTTTGGACCCTTACTGATCAAGCTTATATGAACCTTCGTGTGCAAGTTTCTGAGTGAGACTGTCTTATTTCTCTGGGATAAATGCCTAAAAGTAAATTTGTTCAGCTGTATGGTAAGTCTATTTTCAATTTTCTTTTGAAGAAGATTAGCCCTGAGCTAACATTTACCACCAATCCTTGTCTTTTTGGTGAGGGAGACTGGCCCTGAGCTAATATCTGTGCCCATCTTCCTCTACTTTATATGTGGGATGCCTGCCACAGCATGGCTTGATAAGCAGTAAGCAGGTCTGCACCTGGGATCTGAAGCAGAAAACTCTGGGCCACCAAAGCAGAACATGTAAACTTAACTGCTGCACCACTGGGCCTGCTCCTATTTTCAACTTTTAAAAGGAACTTTCAAATTACTTTCCAGTTACTGTACAATTTGCAGTTTCATCAGGAATGCATGAGTGATCCAGTTTTCCTGTATCCTCATCAGCATCTGATTTTTCATTGTTTTTAATTTAGCTTTTCTGACACTTGTACTTTTTTTATTTTTAGGAAGATTAGCCCTGAGCTAACATCAACTGCCAATCCTTCCCTTTTTGATAAGGAAGACTGGCCCTGAGCTAACACCCATGGACAGCTCCCTCTATTTTATATGTGGGATGCCTGCCACAGCATGGCTTGATGATTGGTGCATAGGTCTAATATCTATCTTTTGCAGATCAAAATATTTTAACTTCAATGATACTTTTGGTATCAAGTCACCAACTCACTTTTAAACTTATTTTTTATCAAAATAAGCATTCCTCTGGCTATTAGTGTGGTTGAGCATCTTTTAATATATGCTTTGATATTTGGTACAATTTTAAATATTAAGTATTGACTTTATAGCTATAGAAAATGAATATGTATCTCTGTTACAATACTCATTCACTTTTAGTTTGAACAGTTTAGTGAATTATCTAATGATATTCTCTGCCAATTTTCCTATTGAAATCTCTTTGCCTTGGCATTTTTGGGGGCTATCCTAATTATTGTAGATATTTTACTTTTATTTTTTCACATATACAATGATTCTCTCTTACGTATCATTTGTGTTTGATGTTGATTTTAGTACTTCTGTTTAAAAAGCTTATTTTAGGCTTACGTTTATTTCTTTTCATATTTTTGTTTCTTAGGGAATTCTTTATTCCCCTGTCTTGGTTAAATAGTCTCTCCAAATACTGAGTTAGACATATATTTACATAAAATACCTTTTATAATTTTTATACATTTATGTTTTCACAGTCAGATCTTTTATAAATATGTAACTCATATGTGTAGCTTTTATGATGGATGGTTTGGTATATCTTCATTTAGATATATTCACCTTTGTATCATTATGCTTTATTTTCTATGCCATTTGTATAATTTTATAAGGAAAACACATCAATTATCAACTTATATTGACTGTTTTCAATTCTTCCTACAACGTTCTTTGTAAAAATAAAATTGTTTCCATATTCTTGGTCTTTCTCTGAATGCTACTCTTTTTCTAAGGTTCTCCTATGTGTGGTTTGGCTCAGTTTTTTCCTTCTGATTAAATTTATTTCTATTTATGTTATAATTACTGGTTATGCATTGCTTTTAGTTTATATCTTTATCTGTATAAATTTATTTTTTATATCATTTTCTTGCCAATTATCTTAGCTTTGATGTCTTTTTGCTGTTTTTTCAATTCGCAATCATATATTGTCTAAAACATTTTATACTATCAGAGTACATCTTTTTCAATAGTTTTCTAATTTTTCATTCATATGCTGCATTCTGTCAGTGGACATATATCCTACCTCCATGGAATATTTGTGATTTTCAAAGTGTCATTTCTTTTTTGTTTACTTATTTTTGATAGAGTTGATCAACTAAGTTTTTTATTTGCCAAAATATCGTGTAGTTAACTTTGTCTTCATTTCCTCCAACCTATCTAGGTACATTTTATCATTGCCTTTCCCACAACCACCACAGAATTGAGCCTATGTGCTTATGGGTTGCAATTAGTGAATACTTTTCATAACTTAATTACTGGCATAAAAGTGGAAGACAGAGCTTAGATTGTGGACAATTTAAAGAGTTTGCCTCCATTTTCTTTTCTGGAATTCTCTTAATGATCAATCTCCTTAATTGTTTAATAAACCATGTAAATCTTTCCGCCAATCACCTGACTTTTTCCTTTCCGCTTCTGCTTGCTTTCTTCCTCCACCCAGAGTTGAAGGAGAGAACAAAGCTCAGGCATTGTTCCTGCCCTGTCATAGCAATAACGCACCAGGGTTTTAGGTGGGAATTTAACGGCACTTTTCTCCTGGCATATCTGTTCCTCTGAAATCTTTTATTTTTCTCTTCATTCTGCAGATCCACCATGCCCTTCTTCTGCCCAGTCAGTGTTCCCCTCATACTGTTTCTTTTTCATCAGCCTGAGAAAATGACAGGTACATCTTGGTTGTTCTTCAGACAAATCATAATCTATCTTGATGGGAACAGGAGGATCTTGCCTCTTTCCCAAGTTTCATAGAAATGCTGAAAGGAGAAAACTTAACTGCTGCTTCATTCTGTTGAGTCAATCAATGGTGTTACCTTTTAGATGCATTTTAATAGTCATTTTAATGCAGATGTATGTGTGTGTTGAGTGTGTGTGAGTGACTGTGTGTGTATGCTGGAGAAATAATTAACTATTTTTTTTTAACTTTTATTTTTGAGGAAGATTAGCCCTGAGCTAACTACTGCCAATCCTCCACTTTTTGCTGAGGAATATTGGCCCTGAGCTAACATCTATGACCATCTTCCTCTGCTTTATACGTGGGACACCTACCACAGCATGGCTTTTGCCAATTGGTGCCATGTCCGCACCTGGGATCCGAACCGGTGAAACCTGGGCCGCCGAGAAGCGGGACGTGTGAACTTAACCCCTGCACCACCAGGGCGGCCCCTAATTAACTATTTAATAAACAATTTTGGAACAATATATCATACTTATAAACAAAAAAGTGAAGTCAATTTTCCAGTAACATACACAAAAATCATTTTCCAAGTAGGATTAAACTCAAATATAAAACACAAAAACTTTAAACTATGTATAAAGCAGAATATATTTAGACAATATGAGCACAGTGTAGGAAGATCTGACCTCAGAAATAAGCATGTCTTCAACCTCAGAGGAGGAGTTTGCTGAGAACTGGAGTCTGTGGGAGGAAGGTTCAGTCACGCTGACAGGAATGCCTGCAGCCATATCAACTTGACATACTGAATGGAGTGAGAAATCTGCCAAGATCCCAGCCCCTGAACCATTGTGGGACCCCAGAGGTCAGAGTGGAAGAATTACAGGCTGAAAGGCTTTAGAACCAGCTTTAATCTACCAGGGTAACCAGATGGCCAGTTTACAGTTGCTTGTGTTTCTTCTCTCTTTTGCAAACACTATGAAGGATGCTGGAGACTGCGTCAGCACAAAGTCACAAAGAAGTTTGAATCACACAGAAAGTATGAACACAGAGAGTGTGAAACATAGAGAAATTTGAGGAAAGCCATGCCTCACTGGAAACAGGCTATATTATAATGGTTTATGGTAAGCGCTTTGGGGTTAGACAGACTGAGGTCCAAATTCTGACTCTTTTAGCTAGATGTTCAACCATGAGCAAGTTACCTAACACATCAGCCCAGAGTTCCTCAAAGGGTGATTTTAAAAATCTCTCACAGACATGATATGAAGACTATAATAGAAGATTCTCTTTGTTTGTGCCCTAGGAACATGAAATAGTCTCTGTAAGTTGCAAGTATTAATCAAAAATTTATGTATTACTATTTTCATACACTGATATGGCTTGATAAATTAGAATTAAACTAAAGTATAATTAATATTAACCCTCCAGTCTGAACACCAGGACGGGAACCCCAGATGCTCAGGCAGTAACATCGTCAGAAAATCATTAAAAAATAAAAGCATACTCATGAACACTGCAATAGCGCATGTCAGTGAGTTATTAGAATTCTTCAGAGAATTCAGAATCTCCAGTTTCGAGAACTGATATGACTATGTGAAATAAATATACACAGTCTTAGAAGTTAAAATTAAATTTAAATATCATCACATTTGGTGGAAAACAGCACTATTTTATACGAAGATTCAGATTAATCAATTATTAGTAAGGAAGACAATTTTTAAGTTATTCCTTGTAATTGAAGAGACAGTGATAGAATGCATCAAGAGATGTTATGAATTATATACAAATTATTAAGGACTTTAAGTTTCATGTATTATATCCACATGTTACAGGAAATAACAGAGGAAACATTAAAATACCATTGTATACATTTATATTTAAAATTAACTTCAGATTTACACAAAACGGATTTATGCAAAGTCTTAAGTCATTTCAAAAAAATTATTCTACAAAAATCATCAGGTTTAGATATTCTAAAATTTATATTTCAAAATCATTTATCAGAAATGTAATGTCACAAACTATAAAATATTCTCAACAGCTCAAGTAACAGTTTCATCAGCAGAAAAATCCCTCTCAAAATTAAAAATTATCAAAAATTATTCATGGTCTTACAGTTGCCAAAAGAGACAGGCGTCATTTTCAATTATATATGGAAAATAAATTTGCTAACATTATAAATTTTTATGTCCTAATAAATGAAACTGCAGAAAAGCAAACCAAAAAAATCTTACAATCAGTCAAGATATCACATTAATAATTATCATGGATTATACATACATATTTATTGTGTTATATAAAATTCTGACACATATATATTATTTTTGCAAGTTTATCTTGCTTATGTTTCTTTGTTTGCTATAGTCTTGTGGGAACTGGAACTCAAGCTCCACTGGGCACCAGGACCAGGTGATCAAGAGGTATTGTTAACCTAAAATAAAGAGCCAAAATGAGAGGCAGAAAGGCATTTATTTAGGGATTGAGGAAGTGCAATTCAAGGTACACATATTTGAGTAGCAGCCGAAGTAGTAGTGTCCCACTAGGGAGTAAGAGGCAAGGGCTTTTAAAGTCAAAAGACAGAGGTTTGCATTACAATGAATATTACTTGGGGTTGGCAGCAGAAAGCTAATCTTAGCTAAACATAATTAATTGCAAAGGCTAGCTAGAGGGAAGCAAAAGTCTGTCATTGTGACAGGATGCAAGTTTCTTGCAGCCTTACTCCATTCAAAAGCTCATGTTCTGCCAGATGAGGACACACAATACCCATTTCGTTAAAGGCTTCCTAACTCCATTTTAAAGCCCCTAGACATAGGTGACCCTGTTTTATTTCACCTTTCACATTTTTCCCTTTTGATCAAGATCTTTCTCTGACAGTATCTCTGATCAACCACAGATTTATTTAGTCCTAGATCCCTGAGATGTACCTGTCCCAGAAAGTCATGTCCCACTTTGGAGGGAATTTTTTTTCCTTTTTCTCAATGTTGTTCCAAGGAGTCTGTGTCATAAGGGTTAGGCCATACTTCAGCAATAAGGAGGCAGTCAGGAAATGAGTCTTAGGCAGTTTCTTTACCCAGTAGTTTCATCCAGTTACCTGAAAGTTCAGGTGAATAAGGCTTATTTATTATTTCAATACAGTGAGTGACCGTAATCTTGGTGTTTATACAAGTTCTGGAGCAGATCTGGGTGAGTAGTAGCACAAGAAGTTTAAATATGAATAAACATAGCAAAAGTTAAATAGTAATCATAAATAATATTTGAAGTCCTGATCTTATCCAAGCACCTATACATGAAGAAAGCCAGCTGGAAACATAGATAGGTAGCCAGGGGATGTCTTTAAAAGACATTAGACTGGAGAGGTCCTGTGCTATTTTTCCGTTTTCTAATTCAACATCACCATAAGAGTTGATCCAGGTACAACAGGAGGTGTTGCCTATGGCATAGATGTCACCCTGTTCTGCAAGGAGATAATCAAGGGCCATTTGATTATCTAATACACCCTTTGCTAGGGAATCCAGGGATTGTAGTTGTTGCACCATGGCTCAAGTGGTAGAATTTGTAAGTTTTTCTACCATTATGGATAAATTCTTTATCAGTGAGTCTTTATGGATTACACCAACTGAAGGGACAAAGTCTTTGCAATGGTAATCAATGGACAGTAGATGGGATATAAAAAGAGAGTTGCTAAGTCTTCCCTAAGCATGCGAGATTGCTGTTGGATTTCTTCTTTAGCAAGAACTTGAAATGGAATACTATGGTATCCTAATAGGCATTGTCCTACCATATGCCAGCTGTCTAGACATTCATAAGCCCATGGTTGCCTGTTGTAAGCACACACAAAGGTGTACCCAGAAAGGGCATATAGTATGCAACGCCTTCTAATTCCTGACCTCTGACCCCTTCCTGCTGCCTTTCTCTCTCTCCCCTCCTGAGGATGTAGCCGTGTAATTTGACTATGATTATGGCTTGATTAGAATAACATTTGCTGTCACATCAGTGACATGCTGTTGTGAGTATTGAACCATTGATCTGTCATCTCCAGCTGTTCCCGTCAGGGTTACTGACAAGATGTCCGAGTGCTGCCAGGAGTCGGGTGGAGGGCCCCCAGCCCTCCTGGCCCGTGGCCCGGTGCTGGCCAGCTCGGGGCAGCCTTCGCCGGGCTGGCTGGGGAGTGGGGAAGTGTGTCTGTGGTCAGAAGCACTTGGTAAGGTCCTTTCCAACGGGGATCAAGGGTTGTTTCCTCTGATGATGCTACCCAGTCACCAAGCTCTAGACTCTGATCAACAGGATCCTTTAAATTGAAATCTGGAAAATCTTCTTTAACCTGTTGATGATGGGCCTAAACATAAGACATTAGAGATATACAATAGGTGGTCACACTAGTGTAAGACAACAATGGATCAGCAGAAGGTTGTATACCAGTAGACATTGATCTGCCAGTGATTATCTTGTGTGGAGTGAGTTTACGTATTTTAAAGGGAGTCCAACAAACTGTCGGCAAGACCAAAAACATGCTTTAGACCACAGGAGTCTGGTCTATAGCTTCATAACAAATCTCAAATAACATTAACAGGACTAGAATCTAATATCTACAAAGGAGCAAATATAATTCCCTCTATAATTATCCCTAATTTTTTTTAACCAAAGATAGTCACAGTAAAACTAATTTGCTTTTATTAAAACTTGACCTGATTATTTATACAACTGAGAGATTCTGAATTTTGGAGGGATATATTAGAGAGAAAAAATAAATGTTTCATCTTTTGTCACAAAAGAATCTTACCAAAGAGAAAAGATTTCTTTAAATCTAGAAAAACAAAGCATTAAAGCATCCTCTTCAGTTGGTGTAGTCCCATTCAATTAATATTGTTCTGCTTGAATCCACTTTTCCATTAGTTTTATCAACTTTGCCTGATGATTGAGGGTGATAGGGACAGTGATAACTTCAAGACGTCCCCAAGATTTTTATTAAGCCTCCTATGATTTGCCCAGTGAAGTGGGTGCCTTGATCACTAGAGGCTGTGGAAGGTACACCTCAAGTGGGAAGTACATTTTATAGAAGTTTCTTTGCCATTGTGAGAGCATCAGTTTTGCGGCAAGGAAGGGCTTCAGTCCATCTGGAGAACATACACACAATAACAAGAACATATTAATAACCTATATTAAGTGTCAGTTGAATGAAATCCAGCTGCAGGTGGTCAAAGGACCCAGAAAGAGGAGTTCTGAGGCCACTGGGAACAGAAATAGTTTCTACCATAGTGGGTGAAGGAATGTCAAAAACAAAAAATGAGGTTTTCCAAGGAGCTGAGAAGAACCAAGTAGCCATCTTGGATTTCCCATAGCCCTGACTGTTCATTTAATTTACAGCCATTGTATATCCATCTTCATTTCTCTGATTAAGAAGCAGCACGTTACAAAGATAAGAGGATGGCAAAAGTCTAGCAGTGAGAGGCTATTCTTTGCAGAGGCAGAATGAACTCCATCTATACGTTCATAGATTCTGTTCTTGCTACCATTACATGAAAATCAGATAACACATTTCCCTGATAATTAGGCTCAATCTATCTGGTGTGAGCCTCACTTTTTATGTCACAGAACATTTTATACCAAGACATATATGATTTCCAGGAATTTCACATAATACTTGAAATTTATATAGCATATACTTATAAAGATGTAACATTAAGGAGGCTTATTTTTTGTTATTTTACAATACTGCCCATATAATTTAACATATCAAATAAGCTTAATTAGTTTAAGATTTTTCTTTTGTAAGGAGAGAGAACAAATCTTTTGAGATATTCTAGGGATCCTTTGACAAATCCCAAAGTTAGTGAGAGATCAAAAGAACCTCATTTAGAAGCTGATTTTGGGAAGCATGTCAAAAAATTTCAAATAAGAAAAAAAGTTTTGAAACACTTTCCTAAATAGGATCACACATCACTAAAAGCAATATTTAATTATCTATTTAACCAAAGTGACAAAAAGACAAATATAGAAAGTTACATAGCTGCGAAAGCTTAGCTCTTATTAATAGAAAAAACTCAGGTTTTAACATAAAGCACAGAAAATTATTTTGAGAACACATAAATTCTCTGCTTTTTAAGTAGATTACACAAAAGTCAAACAAACAAACAAACAAACTTTCATAACCTCTTTATCAAGAACAATCTAAAAGCCAAGAAAACCAGAAAACCTTGTCCTTATAACAAGGAGGAAACCAAATGCTAATTTTGCACGAGCTTACTTTGGATATTAAAACTCATTTACATTAAGTTTATTCTAATCTTAGCTAATTGAACTATGCATAAAACTTCTTTTCTTAGGGTACCTTTTACATAAACCTTCTATAACTTTCTATATCCATTTTAGTTTGCCCCTTGTTTTTTTTTTTTTAAATTCAGAAGTAACCAGCTTTATTTTGGGATAAATCTTTTTTTTTTCTCAATAAAAACGTATCTTCATTCCTCATACTTTTTCTTACTAAATATATACTCCTTATTTTCTTTGCATATGAAGGTTTTTTCTCTTATTATTTTTGGTAGCTTTAATTATATATACTAATTAGAATTTTTAACCCTCAGAAACCTTAATGTCTAGTGAAAACTAAGAAGCAAGCAATTGTGAACTGTATGTTATACTTGTATTCTTTAGATTGGTAAATTAATGAATATATTTCATAAATTCTAGAAATATGTCTCTTCATAATGCGATCTTTCAATAAAGCACAAAAACATGTTTATTAACAGACCACAATTTATCTTTTAGTTTCTTTATAGTAAGAAGGCAGATAAACCTCTGTTTAGTAATTTATGTTTTAGATTTTCTCTCTACTGGAAATGATCTAGATAGTCAATGAATTTCCCATCATTCAATTTAATTCTGCAAAACTCTAAAGTTTAAAGTAATCAAAAGATTTTGAAGCTATTTTTAAGTACAAATACCATAACACATTGTTGTTAAAACATCCACCTAAAAACCTTTTATCTAATTTCATCTATTTAATTTACTTGTTCCCAATAATTATGTTTAGATTGCCTTAAAAAATTTCATGAGACATTAGACAAAGTCAGCCACCATTTTTTTCTTTTTTGGTGACAAATTTTGCGGTAGAGATAACATGAATTTATTGGACTTTTAGTAAACCTAGGTAGAACAAAAGTTTTATATTTAATGCTGATAACTGAAGATATGCTGATTTTAGTTAAACTAACATACTTAAACAAGCTTCCAGTTAGGTTTTTTTGTTTGAGGAAGATTAACCCTGAGCTAACATCTGCCATCAATCCTCCTTTTTTTGCTGAGGAAGATTGGTCCTGAGATAACATCTGTGCCCATCTTTCCCCACTTTATATATGGGACGCTTGCCACAGTATGACTTGATAAACAGTGCATAGGTCTGCTCCTGGGATCCAAACTGGTGAACCGCAGGCCAACAAAGCAGAGCACAAACTCAACCTCTATGCCACCAGGCTGGCACCAAACAAACTTCTATGTACCAAAGATTTTTCTATATCGCATTAACTTGAAAACATTTGGATTAGTTTTATTATATTTAGAAATAATGTATATAAGTACTTAATTAAATACAACTCCTTTTAGAAATTAATTTCGTTAATACCATCTAGAGGTAGAAACACATCACACATATATTTAAGATACATACGTATATGACAGGCACAGACACAGATCTTATAACCGTCATTTTAAGATTTTAGCCATGAACCAAAACTCACTAATTTCAAGAGATTTTCACATATTGAGGTATATGGGGTAACTATTCAAGTTCAAAACTGATTCAGCTTTTATTTAAAAACCTGACTTATTGCCTATTAAACATACATTTTACATCTGCTTAACCATTAAAGAGTGGACTCTTTTGAGATAAGAATGCATACTTTTCCTCCTAACCCTATTAGTAACTTCCTATTGGTAAGGCCCGGCTTAGTCCCTTTCCTGTCATCATGGTAACTTTCACTTGCTAATTTGCAACTGAATAGTTCTTTGAAATTTTGAGGAAAATATATCCTGGTGTGTTTATTGTATGTCCTTTGTTCTAAAAGGATATAAGACTGTATGTACTGTCGACGAAAATAATCCATAACCAATCTGTAAATGAAAATTTGGGTGAGTTTATTCTGAGCTGTAATCTGAGGACCATGGCCTGGGGCCTTTCTTCTCGAAGGAAGAAAGGGCACCAAAGAAGTGAGGTGTACAGAGTGGTTATATACCCCCAAGCAGGACATTTCACATATGATTGAAATGTCCCTCCCACAATGGTCACAAGATTGCCCTGTCAGCACAGCGCTTGATGGACACAGCAGGTAGTGGGTCTGCTCTTTCAGAGGGCGTAGCAGGAGGCAAGTCTATTGCCTCGAGCTGGGTGGTCACAGGTGAGCACAGACATAACTCCCCCTTTTATGCTAATTTTGATGATTTTTTAAGGACTTGCCTATCTTGTCACCTCCACAACGCCCTTCACTCATGTACCTAAATATTTCCTGAATTTTTAATTATTTGATCTATACCAGTGGCCCACAGTGACATGAAAGGTCAGTAATTTGGTTGTAAAAAACTCGTTTGTTCCATTCAAAGAGAATTTGAGGAAAACATTCCCTGAATGACCAAAAAGAGTCTTCATTAGTTTCTCATGTCCAGTTGCTTCCCTCAGGTTTACTGATAATAATTTCTTTCCATGTCTTCATTTCTCAAATTTGAGATTCTTTTGGATGCTAACCAACACCCTCCTATCAGGCTGTAAACGTAAGCATTCCAGTACCTGGTTCAGATAAAAGATACAGTGTATGCAACTGTGTGGGTCAAGGAAAAAAGAAGCAGATCTGAAAGCTAGTTCTAACTGTAACCAGGAAGGTTGTTATCTGGGGCCAGAGTCATGGAACAGGTTTTTCCCAGCTCTGCTGATAACAACGAACTTGAGCATCCTCTCTCTCCACAGGTCTGACTTCGAGAATAAAATGTGCTCCAGACCTACTCTTACAGAGGTGATTAGAGACCTGAGAGGCATTCTTGGATGCCAAGTGGATCAGGAGCTTAGGAACTTGTTCCTCTGGTTGTTAGTTTATACAGCGATTGTGTTCCTACTGCTGGTGACCATTGACTAGAGACATGTGTGTTAGTGGCTCCCCCTCCTGGAAAGATGGTCAGAATGAAGACAAGTTCAGCTCATTGTCAAAGTTAGAGCCTAAAGTAAAAACCATACAATGGTCAAGGACAAATGCAAGCATGATTAGAAGAAGCCATATGGCATGTGAAAAGCACACGCTGGGAAGGGTCCTCAAGCTGATAGACCAGCAGCCTGCAGTATAAGTGTGGACACATCCACACATACGCGAATCACACACATGTACTCCAATTCCAGCTATCAGGAAGTTAGGAAATATTGATGGTGAATTGTGTCAAAGAAAAACCAGAGCTAGACATTAGTTAAAGTGGTGAAAACAGATTTTGTGCAGAACTATTGCAATAGGAGAAAAGAGGCCTCAGTATAGAACCTGGATCAATTCTGAACACACCTGGCAAGTTGGAATTTATAGCCAAGCAGCAGGGTGGGAGTCAGTGAAAGGAAAACTCCTCAGGGGAAAGATCAAGCCTGAGGGGGGTCTGGCTAAAAGAGCCTAACAGGGTCTTTGCCAAAGACAGGCCAGGGTGATCAGATAACAGCCGAAGGATGGTGGATGATGAGGAATCTGATCACATATCAAGGGTGATCAGGTATGAAGGACTCTTGCTAAATTGATTTAGCAGGAGTTGTGCCAAAACTAAATTTTACAAGAAAGAGCATAAATGGGCCTAGGAGAATGTTCAGGAGCCTGAATAAACTTTGGTCAAGCAAAGAATCTTTATGAGGTATTTTTCCAGTTTTTCTTTGTGCTTCCCTCTCACCTGGTATCCAGGGCAGATGGAATAAGAACAGCTAAGCGCCTGGCCTACTGTGTGCTCTCAGCCAGGAGCAGAGTCATTTTAAGACCCTTAAAAGCATCCCTTAAAGATGCTTTCAGTCCTCAAGACTATGACCTGGAGACCAAATGCAAAGATTCTTTTATGTAAGCATCTGCATGATTTCTCTTTCCTCTCATTGTCTCTTGAAAGATGCCCTCAAACTAAATTCTACATCATTTTCATTTCTCTCTCTAAGACTAAAATTTCAACTATCAGCATGTGTTTTTCCAGGTCCCTCATAACATCTACCTGGGATGAATGAATATATCCAACCAAAAAGTGGAAACATATTTCTATTAATTTCAATTTCACATGTTCTAAGTATCAATTAGCTGCCTTAAAATTTTGAGAACTTAAATCTTAACTCTTGAAGTGATTTTCATATAAAATCATCTAGAAAAAACATATTCTGAAAATACGGTTTCCCATTACATATATTTCCTTGGAATAGGCATAGAAGGACAGAGGTTAAAGGACAGGTGAGAAAGAAATGAGGGTTATTACTCAGCAATACAATTGGAGTGATCCTCAAAAATATGCCAATGAAAGAAGTCAGAAAAAAAAAGACTACATGTTATATGATTCCATTCATATGAAATGTCTAGGAAAAGAGAAACTGCATAGGCAGAAAGCAGATCAGTGTTTGCCTGGGGCTGGGTGTGGGACCAGTGACTGACTACAATTAGACACAAGGAAAATTTTTCATAATGAAAATATTCTAAGACTAGATTGTGATGGTACATGTTAAACCGTATGTATTTACTAAGATGTATTGACTAGAACACTCAAAATGGGTGAATTTTATGAACTAGATTATATCTTCCCAAAGTTGCAATAAAAAATTGAAATCAAATTGCTATTCCAAAAGAAAACAGATTCATTGTTTTAGGCTCTGAAAATATGGATTAGGAATGTATTAACCTGCCCGCACAACAGCCTTGTATCAGAGAAGGAATTGTGTTCATCCACAGATCGTAGTGATTGGGAATAACGGGGAAGACAGCAGCTAGTTAATGGCAAATACTGGACCTCAATAGATCTGTTATTCATGTTCAATTAAGTGCACAAGAAACAAACAAAAATAAGAATTGAGATGAGGTTAAAATCTTCAGAGTGAAACCCCTTCATAATGTGATTAGCAAAATGTCCTTATATAGCGGGAGTTGGAACATTTTCTGTAAAGGACCAGATAAAAAAGATTTTAGACTTGTGGCCGTAGGGGCTTTGTTGCACCTACTCAGCTCTACCGTAGTAGTGTAAAAGCAGTCACTTTGGAAAACAGTTGAGTTGTTCCTCAAAAAGTTAAAAATAAGTTACCATTTAACTCAGTAATACCACTGTTGGGTATATACACAAGGAAAATGAAAACATGTCCATGCAAACCTCATGTGTGAATGATCATAGCAGCATGATTCATAATAGACCAAAATTAGAAATGACCCAATGTACATCAGATATTGAATGAATAAATAAAATATAATATATCCATATAACGGAATAGTATTCAGCCAGAAAAATAATTGAAATACTGATACATGCTATAACAGGGAAAAACCTTGAAAATATTAACCAAGAAAAAGAAGCCAATCACAAAACAATGCATATTATGTCATTCAATTATATGAAAAGTCCAGAAGAGGTAACTTATAGAGACAGAAAGATTAGTGGTGCCTAGGTCTGGGGATGATGCGGGATAGGACTCTATCAAGCTAAAGGATAATGTTTCATTTTCAAGTGAAGAAAATGTTCTAAAATTTACTGTGGGGATGATTGCATATATTTGGGAATATGCTAAAAAAACACTGAAATGTACACTTTAAGAAGTTAATTGTATGGTATTTGACTTATATCTCAATAAATCTGCTTAAAAATTAATAACAAGCAGAGGCCAAATCTGGCTGATGGGACTGTAGTTTGCCCTCCTTTTAGCTAAAACAGCATTAGAGAAAGCTTTCCTAAAAAACACCTATTGGTAAAGTGTGTGCCAGGAAGCATTCAATTCTTTGTTATATAGGCAGGCCGATGTGGCCAAAGTAACCCACCACGGTGAAAAGAAGATACTAATCAGGGAAAGAGGGCTGGTGAGGTAGCAGCCTGGGGTATGATGGCTGGTTCTGTCTGAATAGAGAGAGAGTGTTCTAAATGGGTCACTGGATTTTCACTATCTAAAGGCCATGGCAGCAAAACTGCACAGCTTAGGACTGGCTGAGGATATTACAGCCCTTTGACACGCAGAGATGAGCTCATGGGAAGGCTAGGAGGAACTACCCAGTGGGCAGGGCAGGGGACAGGTAAGGTGTCCCTTCTTCCTTCTGTCATTGAAAGCATATTTCTTAATGACTTTTCCTGCCCAGACAGAAATGTTATTCTCTCTACCTGCTCCCTTGGTCCCTGAGCACTCTAGTGCTGCAGATGCTTTGTCAGATACTTGGAACACTCTGCTAGCTTCCACGAAGCTCTGGATGACCGGGTCCTGTGCAAAGGTAGGAACTACCAATGAGCGTGTTGGAGCAGCCCTTCCAGGAGAAGTGAGACATGGGCAGTGGGACTGCCTTCTAGGAAAATTTCAGAGGGAAAGAGATAAACTAAACCTCTCCAAAGTTCCTTTGATTATTGGAAGAGAAAGCAGCACCTTTTCCTCCAAGATGATAATGAGCTTTAATATCAACACCAACTGCTATTCATTCCATTGAAAAAGGTTCATTGAGTTTCAAATGTGAGGCAAGAACATACTATTATTATTTAATTTAATACTTAGTGGCCTGACCTCCTCTACTCCCAGGAGGCTCATGTGGGATATTAACTGTTCCCTGGAAGGATCTTCTAGTGAAGATTTGAGGAATGTCAAGTCCTGTCTATCCATCATGATTTATCCAGGAGTCACATGATGACACTTTTAGGGGAAGAAGGAGGGGCGATCTTGAATCACATTCTCCTCCCTGACTCTTCTGCATCCACCTTCACCCTCAGTTCACTGTTCACACCTGCGAAGCTCACTGCTGTATCTAGCCTTTTGTCCTGCACCCTCCCTTCACCAGGCACACTCATACCTCAGGCCCTGGCATTGCAGTTCCTTCTCATCATTCAGTCAAAAGCCCAATGGCACCCCTAAAGAGAGATCTTCTCTGACCATCTGCTCCATGAAGCTCCCCTGCCTATTCATACTCATCTATAGCACACATTACTTGGTCTAATTTTTTTCATAGCATGTGTCACTGACTGACATCAATTTAGCCTGAACATGTTTAATTGTTGGTGTCTTTGACTACTCTCAGTGGAATGTGAAGATGAATAGAGTGGTATCTTTTCTGCTCACTAATGTCTAAGACTTTGGCTGGTGGGAATAAATGAATGAGACCATAGGCAGAGGCTGAATACTTTGAACTGCCCAGGACAAACTTGATAATAGAGAAATTAATTGTGAGTTACTTTTTCTCTTTCTAAATGATTATTTCAGAGGAACAACTCACCCTCAACACATAGTAGTATCAAGATTTTGGGACAATGTTTAGGTCACCATGGTCTGTTGTCAACATCTTCCAACTTAGTGCCACCCTAATGTCACCTGAAGATGCTAAGGAGAGGTTAGATGACACTTCCATTGCAACTGTCCCCTTATCCTACATTTTGAAGTCCTAGGAACAACCTCAGGGCACACATACAGAAGTCACTAGAGTACTTCTTGCTGCCCTAGGTGGTAAGTGGATCTGCTCTTCTTGTTCATCCTGGGAGTATGGAAAGGATGAAATTAATAAGATGATATTAGTAAGTCCTTACCTACAGGTAATTACTTTAAATGTAAATGGATTAAAACCTCCAATTGAAGACATAGAGTGGCTAAATGGATCAACAAAACAAGACTCAACTAAATGCTGCCTACAAGAGATTCAGTTTAACTTATAGGATACACATAGACTCAAATGGAGAGATTGAAAAAGATATTCCATGCAAATGGAAAACCAAAGAGATCAGAGATAACTATACTGATATCAGTCAAAATAGACTTTAATCCAAAAACTGTAATAGGAGATAAAGATAGTCATTATAAAGTGATAAGAGTATCAATTCATCAAAAGGATATAACAGTTTAAATATATATGCACCCAACATCAGACTTTCTAAATATGTTTAGGAAATACTAACAGGTATAAAGGGAGAAATAGAGGATATCAATTATGGTAAGGTACATTAATACGCCACTTTCAAAATCAATTGATCATCCAGACAGAAAATCAATAATGAAGCACTGGACTTGAATTATACCTTAGACTAAATGGACCTAACAAACATATACAGAACATTACACCAAAAGCAGTAGAAAAAACATTCCTCTCAAGTGTACACAGAACATTTTCCAGCATCAGTGATATGCCACAAAATGAGCCTTAGAAAATGTAAATGATTAAAATCATACCAAGTATCCTTTCTGACTACAATGGTAAGAAACTGGGAATTAATAAAGAAGGAAAATGCAAAATTCATAATTTTGTGAAAATTAAACAACAGACACCTGAACAAGGAATGACTCAAAGAAGAAATCAAAAGAGAAATCAAAAATATTTTGAAACAAGTATAAATGAAAGCACAACATATCAAAATTTATGGGATGCAGCAAAAGCAGTGCTAAGAGAGACATTTATAGTCATAAATGCCTATATTAAAAAAGAAAGATCACAAATAAAAGACCAAATTTTATACCTCAGGGAGCTATAAAAACAAGGACAAACTAAGCACAAAGTTAGCAGATGGAAGGAAATAACTAAGATCAGAGCAGAAGTAAGAAAACACAGACTAGAAAGACAATAGAAAAGATCAACAAAACTAAGAGTTGTGTTGCTTTTTTGAAAAAATAAAATTCCCAAACTCTCATCTAAATTAACTAAGAAAAAAGACAGAAGACTCAAAAAAGTAGAATCATAAATGAAAGAGCAGATATTACAAATGATACAACAGAAGCAAAAAGGGTCACAAGACACTACTAAACACCATTATATAGCAACAAATTGGACAACATAGATGACATGGATAAATTCCTAGAAACATACAACATACAAACACTGAATCTGAAGAAACAGAGAATCTGAACACACAGACAATGTGTGAAGAAATTGAAGCAGTAAGCAAAAACTTCCCAACAAAGAAAAGCCAAGGACCAGACAGTTTCAATGATGATTTCTACCAAACATTTACACACAAAAAAAGCACCCATTCTTCTCAAACTCGTCCAAACAATTGAAGAGGAGAAAACGCTCCCAAACTCATTCTATGAGGCCAGCATTACTCTGACACCAAAGCCAGAGAAAGAGACTACAAGAAAAGAAAAATAGGGGGCTGGGCCAGTAGTGCAGTGGTTAGGTCCACACATTCCGCTTCAGTGGCCTGGAGTTTGCCAGTTTGGATCCCAGGTGTGGACCTACTCACTGCTTGTCAAGCCATGCTGAGGCAGGTGTCCCACATATTAAGTAGAGGAAGATGGGCACAGATGTTAGCTCAGGACCAATCTTCCTCAGCAAAAAGAGGAGGATTGGCAGCAGATGTTAGCTCAGGGCTAATCTTCCTCAAAAGAAAAGAGAAAAAGAAAAGAAAAATAAAGGCCAATGTCCCTGATGAATATAGATGCAAAACTTTACAACAAAATACTAGCAAACCAAATTCAACAGTACCTTGAGAGGATGGTACACTATGATCAAGAGGGATTTATCCTTAGGATATGAGGATGGTTCATCATACACAAATTGGTCAATATGAAACACCACATTAATCAAATTAAAGACAAAAATTATGTGATCCTCTCAATAGATGCAGAAAAAATATTTGGCAATATTTCAACATACTTTCAGGATAAAAATTTTCAAAAAATTGGATATAGGAGAAATGTTGAGTGGATTTGACTCTTAGCAACCCTGCGTACAATAGAGTGGAACCTTGCTTAGTCTTCTGGGACCATCCTCTCACATTCTGGTGCTACAGTACACAGTGCTCCACTGCTATTCACAGGGTTTCCATGGCCAACTTTTTCAGTGGTGGGTGACCAGGTCCTTCTTCCTAGTCTGACTTAGTCTGGAAGATCCGCTGAAACCTGTTCACCATGAGTGACCCTGCTGGTATTTGAAATGCCAGTGGTGTAGCTTCCAGCATCACAGCAACATGCAGCCACCACAGTATATCAACCAACAGGCAGGTGGTGTGACTCCCTAACAGGGAAATCTACTCAGCCTATCTCAGTGAGAGCAGCAAATCGTAACCACTAGACCACCAGGGCTGGCTATAGAAGGATGTACCTCAGCATAATAAAGGCACATATGACAAATCCAGAGCAGTATCATCCTCACTGAAACATTGAAAGCTTTCCCATTGTTTTTAGGAACAAGACAAGGATGCCCACTATCACTATTCCTATTGAACATAATGCTGGAAGTCCCAGCCAGAGAAATTAAACAAGACAAAGAAATAATAAAAGGCATCCAAACTGGAGAGGAAGAGGTAAAACTGTCTCTTTTTGCAGATGATATGAACTTATATAGAAAACCCTAAAGATTCCATTAAGAAGCTAATAGAAATTTTTAAAAAATTCATTTAAGTTGAAGGATACAAAATCAACATTAAAACCAGTTGTATCTCTGTACACTAACAAGAAACTACCTGAAAAAGAAATAATTTTAAACAATCTTATTTACAATAGCTTCAAAAGAATTAAAATGATTAGGAATAAATTTAAGGAGTTAAAAATCTGTACACTGGTTATTATTAGATAAGGATATAAAAAATTGAAGAATACACAAATAAGTGAAAAGTTATTCCATATTCATCAATCAGAAGAATTAATGTTGTTAAAATGCCCATATTATCCAAAGCCATCTATGAAGCCAATGCACTCTGTATCCAATTTCCAAGGACATTTTTTACAGTAATAGGAAAAACAAGCCTAAAATTCACATGAAACCACAAAAGATTCTGAATAGCTAAAGAAATCCCAAGAAAGAACAAAGCTAGAGGCATCACAACTCCTGATCTCAAACTTTATTACAAATCTACTGTAATAAAAACAACATGATACTGGTATAAAAATAAATACAAAGACCAATAGAACAGATTCAAGAACTCAGAAATAAACCGAGGAATATATGGTCAACTAATATTTGACAAGGGAGCCAAGACTACTCACCAAGTCAAGGGTAGTATCTTCAGCAAATGGTGTTGGAAAAAAATGGATGACCACACGCGGGGAAATGAAATTGGACCCCTATCTTACAACACGTACAAAAAAGAACAAAAATGGATTAAAGACTTAAATATAAGACCCAAAACATTCCAACTACTAGAAGAGAACATAGGGAAAAGACCCTTAACATTAGTCTTGGCAAAGACTTTTTTGATACGACATCACAAGTGCAGGAAACAAAAGCAAAAGTTCGCTAGTAGGACCACATCAAACTAAGAAGCATCTGCATAGCAAAAGAAACAATCAGTGACATGAAAAGGCGACATACAGATTGGAGGAAAATATTCGCAAACCATCTGCCTGATAAAGAGTTAATATCCGAAATATATAAGGAACTCATAGAACTCAACAGCAAAAAAACAAACAATCAGATTTTTAAAATAGGAATATTTTTCAGCCATAGAATAGTAGGAAATTCTGTCATTTGTGACAAAATGGATGTATCTTGAGGGCACTATGCTAAGTGAAATAAATCAGAGAAAGACAAATACTGTGTGATCTCACATATCTGTGGGATCTAAAAACACCAAACTCATAGAAACGTAGAGTAGAATGGTGGGTGCCAGGGGCCAAGGGATGGGGGAAATGGGGAGATTCTGTTCAATGGGTAGAGACTTTCAGGTATCAGATGAATTATTTTCGGGCGTCTAATGTACAGCATGGTGACTATAGTTAGTTGCAATGTACTGTAAATGAAATTTACAATGAGATTAGACTTCTAATGTTCTCACCATAACAACAACAGGGACAAAATAGTAATTAAGTAAGGTGAAGGATGTGTTAACCGACCTTATCATGGTAAACATTTTGCAATATATACATGTATCAAATCATCACATTGTTCACCATAAACCTACATAATGTTACATGTCAATTATGTTTCAATAAAGTTGGAAAAAAAAGAAAAAGAAACAAATCACCAATTCTAACTCAAGAAGAACTAGATAACCCAAATTTTCTTATACCTACTGTAGTTGATTAAATTGAGATTTTAAAATCTTGAAGAACAAAAAAAGCAATACTCCAGGGCTAAATATTTTCACAGGCAAAGTTTACCAAACATTTAGGAAATAAAGTTACCAATATTCACAAACCGTTCCAGAAAATAGAAGAGGCAGAAACACTTCCTAACTTATTTGATGAGGAAAGCATTACTCTGATATTAAAGCCAGACAAAGATTTTGGGAGAAATGAAAGTTATAAACTGTATCCCAAATAAGCGTAGATATAAAAATCCTTATCGTAATAGTAGGAAAGAGAATCCACGAATATATAAAATACAACAATGCATCGTGACCAAATGAGGTTCATCTTGATAGTTCAAGGCTGATTTAGGATTTGAAAATCAGTCAACATAATTCACCATATTTTACAGCATAAAGAAGAAAAAGTAGCAGTCAGGGAGGTAGAAGAAGAAAGTAGAATAAATTATGTCATAACCCAAAGAATCAGACTTGCAAATGTAGAACATTGATAGCACATAAAGAGAACTAAACCTTTTTTTTTACGTGTATTTATTTTATTATTTTTTTATTGAGTTAATGATAGGTTACAATCTTGTGAAATTTCAGTTGTACCTTAATGTTTGTCATTCGTGTTGTAGGTGCACCACTTCACCCTTTGTGCCCACCCTCCACCCCACCTTTCCCCTGGTAGCCACTAATCTGTTCTCTTTGTCCACATTTTTAAATTCCTCATATGAGTGGACTCATACACAGATTATCCTTCTCTAGCTGGCTTATTTCACTTAACATAATTCCCTCAAGCTCCATCCATGTTATTGCAAATGGAATGATTTCTGTTTTGCAGCTGAGTAGTATTCCATTGTATATATGTGCCACATCTTCTTTATCCATTCATCTGTTGATGGGCGCTTAGGTTGCTTCCATGTCTTGGCTATTGTAAATAATGCTGCAATGAACATTAGGGTACACAGAACTTTTGGGATTGCTGACTTCAAGCTCTTTGGATAAATACCCAGGAGTGGGATGGCTGGATTGTATGGTAGTTCTATTTTTAATTTTTTGAGGACTCTCCATACTGTTTTCCATAGTGGCTGCACTAGTTTGCATTCCCACCAGCAGTGTATGAGGGTTCCTTTTTCTCCACAACCTCTCCAACATTTGTTACTATTAGTTTTAGATATTTTTGTCATTCTAATGGGTGTAAGGTGATATCTTAGTGTAGCTTTGATTTGCATTTCCCTGATGATCAGCGATGATGAGCATCTTTAAAGGGAACTAAATCTTGATGAACAAAACCTAACCCTTGGTGACGGTGCACTTAATCTTGGTGAACTCGAAAGAGAGTTTGTAAAACTATATTTGCATGGTATCTCATTTAATCATTTTCTTTATCTGAGAAATGGTGTAATATATAACTTTTCATATTAAGTAAAGTGAGGCACAGAAAATAATTCTATTTTATTTTTTTGCTAGTCATAAATCCGGAAAATAGATCTGAACTCATACCTGTCTTCTTCCAAAACTAACATTTTTTTGTTAGCAACTAGTGTTTCACAAGCCAAGCTGATCTTTAGTCGTACGAGTTTTGTGAAAAATATGTTTTCTCCAGACATAAACTCATCTTATAGATGAGCTTCCCAGACGTGAGATGTGGGAACCAGAATTTTTACACCTCATATAATTCTTCTATTGTCTGAAGTACCAGTCAGCAAACGGGCATTTAGAGACCACTTTTTCACCACAGTCCCAAAGACACAAGAATCACAATGTTACCTACTAAATGTTTACCCTTTGTCATTTACTTAGAAGAGTATCCTAACATGCTATGCACACAATAAATATAATGATTATAAGTGTGCAAATAGGAAATTGAGCTCCGGCAAGAAAAGGATGGAAAACAATCCATTGGATTTCAATTTCAAAGCCAGTAGGTGACCTATTATTGATAGAACAAAGTCATGGAGATGGTTGCACACATTCCCAGTGTTAACAAGGCTGGCTGCTGGAAGCATCACGGGCTATTATTGCAGAAAAAGGCTATCCGGAGGAGGTGGAATATGAGACCAACATTTGGAAAATAGCTATGACCAAGAGGGATGGAACAGAGGAAAGAATCCAGTCTGGAGCAGAGGCCATGAGGTGAAAATGCAGAAAGTCAGACCAGGAGACACTGACTAGGACAGCATCTGGGAAGTGGTTGACGTAGAGAAGTAGACCAAGGTCTGACGAGGAAGTGACTGCAAACAAGATACTGAGCACTGAACCTTGGGAGGCTCCCCAGCTAAGATAGTAACAGGAACAGGGTTATACAACAAAGGAATGAAAGGGGAAAGTTTAGTGTCATCAGGCATAGGGCAGAGATAGGTGATCCATGAGGGTGTGAAGCATCCTGGTCCCTTCTCCACAAGATGCTGTTGAAGCCATGATTGGCTCAGTAATATGAACCCCTCTGTAGAGACAACACAGATTCATGTGTGGCAAAAAATCTTGAACGTTGTTGAGAAGTGTCCATGGCAGGTCATTTTACAGAGTCTTCATAGAGTGTCTTCCTTGTGTAAGAGACGCAGAACAAGATAATCCACTCAATATTCCCTTGAGACTTGCACATTCTTCCACAATTAAGTCAGAAAACGTGGCCTCTCATACAGCTAAGGGAGAAACAGTTTCAGGAAGGAAGCAGATGTTGCAGCAAAGATTCCCTGACCCATGGGTCTGGGGAGGAGGTTTTTGTTTGAGCCTGAAGCACTGTGGGAGGATCATTATAATACTGCTGACAGTAGTAAACTGCCACATCTTCAGCCTGGCAGCTGCTGATGGTGACAGTGAAATCTGTTCCAGACCCACTGCCACTGAATCGGTCAGGGATCCCTGTGGCCCGGGTGGATGCCCAGTAGATGAGCAGCTTAGGAGCCTGGCCTGGTTTCTGCTGGTACCAGGCTAAGTAATTCTTCTGTTTGGAGCTGTATAAAAGACTCTGGCTGGACTTGCAGTTGATGGTGACCCTGTCTCCTACAGACACAGCCAGGGAGCCTGGAGACTGGGTCATCACAATGTCCCCACAGACACCTGCAATCAGGAATGGACAGGGACTATACATTGCATCACTAATATATTAAAATATATGTCTGACAATGTAGGTTTCATCACTTATCTTATAATTAGACTGATTTAGATGTTTCATTCTGCGCGTAAAAATCATTCTCCAATTTTCCAAAGAGATTTCTTTTCTAAACCTCTCACCTGAGACCCAGAGCACCAGGAAGATGAGGAATTGGGGCTGTGGCACCATGTTGCTGCTTGCTGGCCCGTCTGACTCACTCAGGCCCCATCTCCAGGAAACCCCATTAATAGAGTTCTGAGCAGCCAGCCTGGTACCAGTGTTGCCTATGCAAAGCAGCAGAGAGTATGAGAGCAACAGTTCCTGTTCAGTGAGTTGTGAAGACAAATAACGGAAAGAAGGAGACAAAAATCTCCTTACCCAGGAAATGTGACTGTAGGCCTACAGGAGACCTACAAATAACCTAAAACTATAGTTTCAATACAGTTCAGCAAAATTCCCAAATGCAACATTTTTAATATCAAATCTACTCTTTGAAATCAGCTAAATTCAACTTGAAAACATAATTTATAAGAGAATAAGTGTAATTTTGAGTATGTATACAGAACTTATTTGAAACATAAATATGTCAGTATATGAAAAGCATTCGTGTCACTGGATAGAAGGAAGATATGGTGCACAGAATTATACCTCTATCTCAGATTCTCTTTTGAATTTTAAATACGTCTTTGAAGTTCTTCATGGACATCTCATGAGCATTTCAATACATCCAAACCAGACCTCTGATATTTCCCTCAACACAAACACTATCTCAGAAAATGAATCACCACATACTTAGAACCACCCTTCTCACTGATCTCTAAGTTAGCTTCTCAAATATCAGTTAAAGTCCTCTCAAATTCCTGTCACCAACTGATCTAAGGTGTCACAGCTCCTCCTGGGGGTAAGAGGTGAAATATCTTTAGCTCCTGATCTGTGATAAAGCAGCTCTTTATTTATTCTTATTGCAAATCAAAAATAATTATAAAATTATATAAATAACAGTATCATAACTCTCCTAGGCATAGGGCATTTGGATAACTCCATCAGGACCCTTGACCTCACAGAATTTTCATTAATGGGAGCAGCAGACAGTAAAAAAGAAATAACATTTTTGCTGCTACTCCTATCATGTTCCTTTGAGATCTATCCCATGAAGCGACGTCCTTACTCAGGGTGAATGGGACAATGGGGGTTCAGGTCCATTTAGCATATCCTCATCCCTCAGCATAAACAGAGTTGGAGCAAGGGGGAACAAATTGGTCCTATTGGTTAAAAACTTGTGCTTCTTAAATAACTAACTTAATTGTAATCTCATTAATTGCCAGGTATCCAAATCATCTTCTAATCACGGTCCATGGACTTTCAATTCATCATTTCCCTGCAGATGAAGCCACCCAACACACAGATCAGTAACAGGAATCAATGCTCTGTCACTACATACAAAAATCAGCTGGATCCAGTTTTAGCAGAGCATTTTAAATAAGTTTAATATTCGTTTCCAGTGAAGCTAACCTTCTGCTTCACCCTTCTCCACTTTTTCTTCGAAAGTGATTTTTCCTGAGCTAAAGGAGAGAAAGGAGTCTTTATCCTCTACATCTCTTGGATTTAAGGCGACCCCTCCTTGAGGTGCTTACTTATCTTTTCCTTCTGTAATCTTTAGCTCAGACCTTTGATTGAAGATGGCAGAGTTGACATTTGTGCTCTGTCTTCCATCTATTTTGCCATTTCAAACCTCTCAAATACTATTTGATAGACTGATTTGGGGAATGCTTATTTCAAGCCAATTCCAGGGATGAAATGCAGGACAGAGGACTAGGCTTTCAGAGAAGCCATCTGCTTGACTGCAATGATCTGCAGTGACCTGTAAAAGGATGGTTATTGCCTAAGCTTCACCACATGCAGAGGATCTCAGAAACCTGACAGAATGTGAGGAATGGACACATATAGGATCAAGGAGCACATAATCCCAGGATCTGTTGGCATCCATGCTAAAGTTTCTCGTAATGTGAATCTAACACAATGGAGTGCAGACTTGAGAGATAGGAAGACATTGGAGCTTGGTGATACAAACGAGCCACTGGATTCAGCCTTTCTTTCAGCCTGCCACTCTGGACTTTTCTTTTGTTTAAGTACTCTTCCATTCAGTGCAGGGTACACTGAAGTTTCTGCTAATTGCAACTCAAACTTTGCCAAATGATGCTCCAGTTTTGGGGGGGTTTTGTTTGTTTTTCTCTTTCCTGAGGAAGTTTCATCTTGAGCTAACATCTATTGCCAGTCTTCCTCTATTTTGTATGTGGGTTGCTGCCTCAGCAAGGCCATGAGTGGTGTAGGTCCGTGCCTGGCCACTGAAATGGAGCATGCTGAACTTAACCACTACACTACCGGGGCTGGCTCCTCCAAAACTCCAGTTTTAAAGAATTTTATTTTGGTAATATAATTAGAAACATCACCATTTTATTTTTCACCCTAAAATGTCACGTCCCAAGAAATGTAAAATAATTCTTGTTTAAAATAGATTTGTTCTTATCCTGGAGAACTCTAGTAATATGTAGGCCAAATACTGTATATATCAGTAATTTGGGAGGAGGAAGTTTACTATTTCATAAGATTGTCAAAAATGATTTTAATTTTAAGGCATTAAAAACCCTTAATCTGAAGTCTACATTCATTTTTTATATGTTAATCACAACCAAGAGACAGAATATGATCTTACTGAGGAATGAGAATAGAAGACTGGAAGGATTTGAACATAGATGCACACACACATACACTTCTTAATAAAAATGATAGTAGCAAAATGAGTAGCAGCAATGGTCTGTATGTTTTTCAAACAGATGTTCACATGTATTTCACAATTGATTTGTCATCATAAATTAGATCATCTTTATTTCCTAAACAGGAAGAATTCTGATATTAATGGAAATATTTAAAATGCATTTTGATAGCACAGTTATCAAAAGGCATTGAGTAACATTGAAGCATATGAGTCAGTCCTTTAGCCGTCATCAACACATGTGACTCCAGGACTGCTGTGCACAGATGGGCTTTCCTCCTCTGTGTTGTAGACACAGGTTCTCTCTCTTTGCAGCCAGCACATGAAGGCTTAGGGACTCCTTGGTCTTGTTATAGTAATAGCAGAGCCAGCTTTGTCTCATCTTCCTTGTCCTCTCTGCAACTCACAGCAATTCTCCAGATGGTATGGTATTGATCTTGAGCCCACATAGAGAGAATTCATTCTCAGAGGGCCTTGTTTGATCCAAGGTTTACGAAGGTTATCCTAATCCAGGCTCCAATTCCAGGGGCAGCAATTCTCTTTAGCTACAGTAAGAAACTGGTGTTTGTTTACTTATTTATTTATAGATAATCAGCTCTAGCATCACTAATTAAAGCTTTCATGGCAATAAAATCAGAGGGGAGGAGCTGGCCCCATGGCCTAGTGGTTAAGCTCTGCAAGCTCCACTTCGGTGGCCTGGATTTGGTTTCCAGCGTGAACCTACACCACTCATCATGGGCCGAGCTGTGGCAGTGACTCACATAAATAGTAGAAGAAGATTGACATAGATGTTAGCTCAGGGTGAATCTTCCTCAGGAAAAAAAAAAAAACGAAAGAAACAAGGAGGAAAGAAAGTAGAATATAAAAGTCCCCAAACAAGAATAAGGTGCATTCCACTAGTTCAGTGGATAGTAAAGAGATCTATGGGCCTGGGTGAGGCAGATGCTGAAACACATGGGGGCGTCCTGCTTTAAATTTGAATCAAAACAAGTCCCTGTCCCCAACTCTGCAAATGCTGGAGACTGGCCATGGCTGAAGCAGGTGGGAGTGTCCTGTAGTTGTTTTAATTAGCCCCAAATTTCTACTGCCCTACTTGTTTAACACTTGGCTGGCTTCCTCTGCAGCTGGGCATCTTATTAAGTCGCTAATTTCCACCTCTCCCTTCCTTCAGCTTCCTTGCACCTCAATAGCCACCCGCCTGATGGAAACAAATAGCCAAACTCGATAAATAATGTCATAATCAGCAGTAGTTTCATCATGAGTTCTACTTTGCTGTGTTTCTCAGAATAAATATGATAGAAGGCGTTTTCGGTTATAAATATCTTTCTTTGCAGCAAGTCACAATGTTCTAAGATTTCCTTATTTTTAAAGGTAAATTTCCTTGGGCAAACCCCAAGTTGAATTATTTTATGAATTGTTAATAAAGCCCTAAGATTTTTCTCTTTTTTTCAAGAGTAAAAAGTATATTTCATGGTAAGTTAAAAAAAAAAGAGAGACCTAGGGTTTTGGACAATGATGTGTGTGTGAGATACACAGCCTTTGAAGAAACATGGTTTTATCTCTGTGCATCTGCAATAAATACCTTGTTCATTTAATCATCATAATGATGGGTCAGGAAATTCCAAAATGATTTACTGTAACTTTAGGATGATCTTGAGTACTGCTTTTAATATTTTTTTAAAAATTTGAAACAATTTCACACAGAAATACTGCAAGTAAAGCATAAAGTAGCCTTTCTCCCTTGAACCAAATGAGAGTAAGTTGAAGATCTGATAGCCCCACCCTCTAAGGCTTTACTCTGAATTTTCTATAAATAATACATTCTTCTACATAACTCAGACACAGTTGTGAAATCAGCATTAATACATCAACCTGTCTAGTCCTCAGGTCCATTTGAAGTTTTGACAATTGTCTCCCAAATGTCTGTGGTAACAAAAGGACCTGGTCCAGAATCCCTTGTCACTTTTAGTTGCCTCTTTAGTCTCCATCAGTCTGGAACAGTTCTTCAGTCTTTCCTTGAATGACATGACCTTATTCTTTGGAAGATTACACACCAAGTTATTTTGTAGAATGTCCCTCAAGAAACCAAGTTCTGATCACGACGGGCACTGATTGAGATTTTATTCCATTGCTTTTAATCTAGGGAAAATTATCTATCTATCTAACCATCTATCTCTCTCTCTCTCTCTCTATCTATCTATCCATTCATATCTATATCTGTATACAAACATGTGTTTACACTAATATCTGCAACTGCAATCCTAAAGAATAGTTTGTTCTGGTAATTTCATTTTCCTCATTTGCAACTCCTTTAACCAACAGTGAGAATCTTGGTTCTAATTATTCTTTTTTTTAAAATTGAGTTAGTGATAGGTTACAATCTTGTGTGATTTCAGTTGTACATTAATGTTTGTCATTCATGTTGTAGGTGCACCACTTCACCCTTTGTGCCCACCCCCCACCCCACCTTTCCCCTGGTAGCCACTAATCTGTTCTCTTTGTCCACATTTTTAAATTCCTCATATGAGTGGAGTCATACAGAGATTATCCTTCTCTAACTGGCTTATTCCACTTAACATAATTCCCTCAAGGTCCATCCATGTTGTTGCAAATGGGATGATTTTGTTCTGTTTTGCAGCTGAGTAGTATTCCATTGTATATATATACCACAACTTCTTTATCCTTTCATCTGTTGACGGGCACTTAGGTTGCTTCCATGTCTTGGCTATTGTAAATAATGCTGCAATGAACATTGGGGTGCATAGGACTTTTGGGATTGCTGACTTCAAGCTCTTTGGATAAATACCCAGTAGCGGAATGGCTGGATGGTATGGTAGTTCTATTTTTAGTTTTTTGAGGACTCTCCATACTGTTTTCCATAGTGGCTGCACTAGTTTGCATTCCCACCAGCAGTGTATGAGGGTTCCATTCTCTCCACAACCTCTCCAACATTTGTTACTATTAGTTTTAGATATTTTTGTCATTCTAATGGGTGTAAGGTGATATCTTACTGTAGTTTTGATTTGCATTTCCCTGATGATCAGCGATGATGAGCATCTTTTTATGTGCCTATTGGCCATCCATATATCTTCCTTGGAGAAATGCCTGTTCATGTCTCCTGCCCATTTTTTGATTGGGTTGTCTGATTTTTTGTTGTTGAGTTGTGAGAGTTCTTTATATATTATGGATATTAAGCCTTTGTCAGATATATGACTTGCAAATATTTTTTCCCATTTAGTGGGTTGTTTTTTTGTTTCAATCCTGTTTTCACTTGCCTTGAAGAAGCTCTTTAGTCTGATGAAGTCCCATTTATTTATTCTTTCTATTGTTTCCCTTTTCTGAGAAGACATGGTGTCCAAAAAGGTCCTTTTAATACTGATGTCAAAGAGTGTACTGCCTACGTTTTCTTCCAGAAGCCTTATGGTTTCAGGTCTCACCTTTAGGTCTTTGATCCGTTTTGAGTTTATTTTGGTGAATGGTGAAAAAGAATGGTCAATTTTCATTCTTTTACATATGGCTTTCCAGTTTTCCCAGCACCATTTGTTGAAAAGACTTTCTTTTCTCCATTGTATGCACTCTGCTCCTTTGTCGAAGATAAGCTGTCCATAGATATGCGGTTTTATTTCTGGGCTTTCAATTCTGTTCCATTGATCTGTGCGCCGGTTTTTGTACCATTACCATGCTGTTTTGATTACTGTAGCTTTGTAGTAAGTTTTGAAGTCAGGGATTGTAATGCCTCCTGTTTTGTTCTTTTTTCTCAGGATTGCTTTAACAATTCGGGGTCTTTTGTTGCCCCATATAAATTTTAGGATTCTTTGTTCTAATTCTGTAATGAATGTCATTGGGATTCTGATTGGGATAGCGTTGAATCTGTGGATTGCTTTAGGTAGAACAGACATTTTAACTATGTTTATTCTTCCAATCCATGTACATGGAATGTATTTCCATGTTCTTATGTCATCATCCAATTCTCTCAGAAAGACCTTGTAATTTTCATTATATAGGTCCTTCACTTCCTTAGTTAAATTTATCCCGAGGTATTTTATTCTTTTTTTGCTATTGTGAATGGTATTGTGTTCTTGTGTTCTTTTTCTGTTAGTTCGTTGTTAGACTATAGAAATGCTACTGATTTATGCAAATTGATTTTATACCCTGCAACTTTGCTGTAGTTGTTGATTACTTCTAAGAGTTTTCCCATGGATTCTTTGGGGTTTTCTATATACAAGATCATGTTGTCTGCAAACAGCGAGAGTTTCACTTCTTCCCTCCCTATTTGGATTCCTTTTATTCCTTTATCTTGCCTGATTGCTCTGGCCAGGACCTCCAGTACTATGTTAAATAAGAGTGGTGATAGAGGGCATCCTTGTCTTGTTCCTGTTTTCAGGGGGATGGCACTCAGTTTTTGCCCATTGAGTATGATGTTGGCTGTGGGCTTGTCGTATATGGCCTTTATTATGTTGAGGTAGTTTCCTTCTATGCCCATTTTGTTCAGAGTTTTTATCATAAATGGCTGTTGGATCTTGTCAAATGCCTTCTCTTCATCTATTGAGATGATCATGTGGTTTTTATTCCTCAGTTTGTTGATGTGGTGTATCATGTTGATTGATTTGTAGATGTTGAACCATCCCTGTGTCCCTGGTATGAATCCCACTTGATCATGATGTATGATCCTTTTGATGAATTGCTGAATTCTGGTGGCCAAAATTTTGTTTAGAATTTTTGCATCTATGTTCATCAGTGATATTGGCCTGTAGTTCTCTTTTTTCATGGCGTCCTTGTCTGGCTTTGGTATCAGCGTGATGTTGGCCTTATAGAACGTGTTAAGAAGTGTTCCATCCTCCCTAATTTTTTGGAATAGCTTGAAAAGGATAGGTATTAAATCCTCTCTGGAAGTTTGGTAGAATTCCCCATGGAAGCCATCTGGTCCTGGGGTTTTATTCTTTGGGATGTTTTTGATTGCTGTTTCAATCTCTTTCCTTGTGATTGGTCTGTTCAAATTGTCTACTTCTTCTTGAGTGAGCTTTGGGAGATTGTAAGAGTCCAAGAATTTATCCATTTCCTCTAGGTTATCCATTCTGTTAGCATAGAGTTTTTCGTAGTATTCTCTTATAATCCGTTGTATTTCTGCAGAGTCTGTTGTTATTTCTCCTCTTTCATTTCTGATTTTGTTTATTTGAGCTTTCTTCCTTTTTTTCTTTGTAAGTCTGGCTAGGGGTTTGTCAATTTTATTTGTCTTCCCAAAGAACCAGCTCTTTGTTTCACTGATCCTTTCTACCGCCTTTTTCGTTTCAATCATTGAAAATTTCGTTTCAATTTATTTCTGCTCTGATTTTTATTATTTCTCTCCTTCTGCTGACTTTGGGCTTTATTTGTTCTTTCTCTAGTTCAGTTAGGTGTAGTTTAAGATTGCTTATTTGGGATTTTTCTTGTTTGTTAAGATGTGCCTGTATTGCGATGAATTTTCCTCTTAATACAGCTTTTGCTGTATCCCATATGAGTTGGTATGGCGTGTTATCATTTTCATTAGTTTCCAGGTATTTTTTTATTTCTTCTTTAATTTCTTCAATGATCCATTGCTTGTTCAGTAGTGTGTTGTTTAGTCTCCAGATCTTTGTGCCTTTCTCAGCTTTTTTCTTGTAATTAATTTCTATCCTTATAGCATTATGATCAGAGAAGATGCTTGTTATTATTTCAATTTTTTTAAATTTGTAGAGGCTTGCCTTGTTTCCCAACATATGGTCTATCCTTGAGAATGTTCCATGTGCACTTGAGAAGAATGTGTATTCTGCTTTTTTAGGGTGAAGTGATCTATACATGTCTATTAAGTTTTAGTTTTTCATTTAGCTCCACTATTTCTTTGTTGATTTTCTGTCTGGATGATCTGTCCATTGATGTGAGTGGGGTGTTGAAGTCCCCTACTATTATTGTATTGTTTTTAACATCTTCCTTGAGGTCTGTTAATAGTTGCTTTATGAACCTTGGTGCTCCTATGTTGGGTGCATAGATATTTATAAGCGTTATTTCTTCTTGATGAAGTTTCCCTTTGATCATTATATATTGTCCCTGTGTATCTCTCTTTACCTGTCTTATTTTGAAATCCACTTTGTCTGATATAAGAATTGCAATACCTGCTTTTTTTTCCTTGCTATTAGCTTGAAGTATGGTCCTCCACCCCTTCACTCTGAGTCTGTGTTTGTCCTTGGGGCTGAGGTGTGTTTCCTGGAGGCAACAAATTGTTGGATCTTGTTCTTTAATCCATTTTGCCACTCTGTGTCTTTTTATTGGAGAGTTCAATCCGTTTATATTGAGAGTGATTATTGATGCATGTGGACTTAAAGCTGTCAATCGGTTGCTCATTATCTGGCTTTCCTGCTTTTCTCTTCCTGTGTGCTTTATCCTACCCATTTGATACTGCAATTTCTTATGCTGGGTTTCTTAGATTTTTGCTTATTTATGTTTTGTGGCTCTGCTCTGTTGTTTAGTTTAGTGTCTACCCTGAAGTTTGTATTTAGAATCTCGTGTATAATATAGTCTATTCTCTGGTGGTCTCTTACTTACTTGGCCTAGACTAATTTAGTCCCTTTGCTCTTCCTCTCCTAAATTATTATTTTCACTTCTTGTTCCAACTTGTGTTATGACTTTGCAGTTAGAGTGATAAGATTGTCTTTGCTTTGGTAGTTTCCTTACCTTTATCCTAACGCTATAGTTGAATATTTGCTATCCTATTCCGGTTCTATTTATCTGTCTCCCTACTCTGTGGTTTATGACCCCTTTCTCCCTTTTTTCTTTTTTCAGGTATGAGAGTCTTCTTGAGGATTTCTTGTAGTGGAGGACTTTTGGTTACAAATTCCTTTAACTTTTGTTTGTCTGGAAAAGATTTAATTTCTCCCTCATATCTGAAGGATATTCTTGCTGGATAGAGTATTCTTGGCTGAAGATTTTTATCTTTTAAAGCTTTGAATATGTCACTCCATTCTCTCCTAGCTTGTAAGGTTTCTGCAGAGAAATCCACTGAAAGTCTGATAGGTGCTCCCTTGTAGGTAATTCTCTTATTTCGTGCAGCCCTGAGTATTCTTTCTTTGTCATTCCTTTTTGCCATTTTTACTACTATATGCCTTGCAGTAGGTCTTTTTACATTGACAAATCTAGGAGATCTGAAAGTTTCCTCTATACACATTTCTCCCTCAATCCCTAGATTTGGGAAGTTCTCTTCTATAATTTCATTAAGCACACTTTCTGCTCCATTTTCCTTTTCTACATTCTCAGGAATTCCTATGATCCTTAAATTCTTTCTCCTCATTGAATCTGCTATCTCTCTAATACTTTCCTCATTCCTTTTAATCCTTAGTTCTCTTTCTTCCTCTGGAGCAATTCAGTCTGTCTATCTTTGATTATGCTAATTTGCTCTTCTATGGAGTCTACCCAGGCATTCAGGGAATCCATATTCTGTTTTATCTGGTCCATTGTGTTTTTCATCTTTAGTAATTCTGTTTGATTCTTCTTTATAATTTCAATCTCTTTTGTGAAGTAACTCCAGAACTTGGCTTGTTTCTCTATCTTTCTCTCTACCTCATTGAGTTTTTTTTTATTATAGCTGCTCTGAACTCATTTTCATTTAGTTTACCTAATTCCAAGTCCTCAGGACTTAATTCTATGTTTTTATTGTTTTCCTTCTGGTCTGGGGCTTTTATAAATTGCTGGATGGCAGAGGAGCAGTTTTTTCTCATGGTGGTAGAATTCGGTTGCAATTACCGCCTGTCGCTACTAGATGGGGGTTGAAAGCCGCGTGTTCTGAGCTCTCCGCCTTTGGGCAAGATGTCAGCGCCCAGTGTGCTTTGCCGGGGCGGGGGCGGGGGCGGGGGCGGTTTCTCTCTCACACCAATCTGGATTGATTAGTTCTGTTCTCTGGTCTCCTGCCCTGCGTTTATGGGGGTCCCCGCGCATGGAAGTTTTTCCCCATCAGCGGGTTTCCACTCTACCGGCGGGAGGAGTCCTAGGTGATCCCCTGGTTGTGCGGCCCCTCCCCGGCTCCTTCCCAACCCGCGCAGCGATCCCGGTTTCTAGGGGATGGAGCGATGTTCTCTCTTACCCCGTTCCAGCTCCTCTGAGGTGGGCAGTAGGGGCTCCGTCTTCTGTCTTTTGATACTGTAGGTCTCTGAGTCCTGGCATTAAGTTCCTTAGCTGAAATTCAGGTTTTTTTTTTTTTTTCAGTCCTTTGTTATACTTTGGAGGGGAGAGATTCCTGGGTCAGCGCACCCCGCCATTTTGCTCTGCCTCCTCCACCTTGGTTCTAATTATTCTTAATGCATTTACTTCTGTAATCAACAACCCCTCACAGATAAAACCAATCTCTTCTTGTCAATCTCAGCTACAGTCCCCTTGAAGACAACACACACACACACACACACACACACAAGCACACTCTCATATGCTTTGATTAGGTCTGATATTCCTTACCCAGCCACCACCACTTTGTATCCCTAGCATGATTGCCCTCCTCATACAGCCTGGGGTCTGAATACTACACTGAGCCCTGCCACCCAGGTGAATACCCTCCTCCTCCTACACCAACTAGGACATCTGTACTGGGCCAACAGAGTCACTCATATGTGGGGCCACCATCCTCACCACACTCCAGCTTCAAAATTCCCTACTGAGCTTCCCCTCCACCACACGTGGATGGTGTTTCTACATTGTGTGGGCTCCAACACCCTGTGCACATCTTCCAACCTCTCCTTCCTGCTTGGTCTCTTCTCACCCTGCTTACACACTAGTGACTTAAACATTCATGACATGCTTCTCTTAGGAACTAGAAGATACACAATGATGGAGAAATGTCCATGCTTAGGGAACATAGTAGATCTAAAGGTGCAAATGACAACTTGGTCTAGGGGGAAACACAGCTTCTGGAAAGAAGCTCCATTAAGAGGAATAAGCACAAGCAATAATATGAGTCAGGTACATGAAGCATGGATATATACATATAACGGCATGAGGGGCTGAAAGGTAGATGACACTTTTCAGATGGGGGAGGGAGAAAATCCCTAATAATGGCTGGCCTAGATGGAAATGATAAGATAGAGAAATCAGAGATGGAGGACAGATCGCTTAACTAGAGAGACATTAACAATGTCATATACACAGTGCCTGGCACTTACTTACAAGTCACATCCCTGCATTTTTCTTTCTTTTTGTTGATCTTAAACCTCATCAATTTCTGGATGGTAGGGCTGATGATTTACCACACCAAGCACTTCAGGGATTCAAGGCAAGAGGAAATTTATTTGGCCTCAATAAGATGCACACAGACCAAATGAAAGAACCTCGTAAAATTTCTTTCAGGTTCTGGGGTTGTGCCCATGCCCAACAAACACTATCATAGATGAAGAGGTAGGAAGAGAAGCATGTCATGAACCTTGAAGAGAGTGAAACAACATTCCACTCACTGGACAATATATGATTCTGTCTTGTGGTCCCCAGCGAGAAAAATGATCTCTGCAGGCAAATTTATGCTGCCTTGGCTGGACTTGGACACCTGGGAAATTCTGTGCTGGGTTATTGAGACAAGCCAAACCTGTAGCTGTGCCCAGCCCAGACCCATCCCCTGCTGATTTGCATGTTTCTAGAGCACAGTCCAATACCCTGAGGTTTACCAGTAGGCTGGTCACACCATGTACAGGTGTCAGTGCTATTCAGGACATAGCCTGGACATGAGGGCCCCCGCTCAGCTTCTCAGCCTCCTGTTTCTCTGGCTCCTAGGTAAGGAAGAAGAACACTAGGAATTTACTTACATTGTTAAAAACTGCCTCTTCTTCAATGCTCATTGCTGAATAACCCTCAATGTCCCCATGTGTCTGAGATGTGAACACTGCCACAACACTGTGTGGTCAGTGCTACCTGTTTCTTCAGTGAAGTCCTCTTATAGCATGGTTAACAGTGTAAATATTTGTTTTTATGTTTCCAATCTCAGGTGCCAAGTGTGAAGTCCAGATGATCCAGTCTCCCTCCTCACTGTCTGTATCCCTAGGTATCAGAGTCACTGTCACTTGCCGGGCATGTTAGGGCATCAGCAAGTGGTTATCCTGGTCTCAGTAGAAACCAAGGAAAGTTCCTAAGCTCCTGATCGATGTTGCACCCAGTTTGCACACCAGGGTCTCTTCGCAGATCGCGGTTCAGCAGCAGTGGATCTGGCACAGATTTCAGTCTCACCATCAGCAGCCTGGAGCCTGAATATGTTGCAACTTACAACTGTCAACAGTATAACAGTAACCATCCCACAGTGTTACAAGCCAGAACATAAATCACCTAGGGAAGCAGACCCATGAGGCTGGGCTGTCCCAGCTCGTAGTCTTATGCTGCCTCCATCTGCTAAGATGCTAAAAGCTTGTTTCAGACACAGCCATGTTTACAAAGTCACTGGAAGATTATGGTAGAAGAGGCAGGGAGAGTCCTGTTCACTCTACATCTGTTTCTCCCTCCTCCACCCCAACAAGACACATGATGTTACCTCTTCTAATTTAATAAAGGACCGAGATAATAACACCTGAGGAATGTGGGTTATGTTATCAGTCTGGGATCATACAGCAAAGGAGAAATCACTCTAGATATTCCAAGTTTGAATTGTTTTCATACAGAGAATTAAAGTGTAAACTACAACCTTCCAGAGGTCTAGGGTATGGTAGTCAGGGAAGCCAATACCAGAAATGGGTGATTCCTTGGTGCTCCCTCAGAAGTGAATAACAGTAGGTCTGGGACAGATTTCACCCTCACAATCAACAGTCTAGAGGTTTAAGATGCAGCATATTATTACTGTTAACAACATAAGAGCTTACCTCTCAAGAGTGACAACCCTGAACAAAGTACACTCATCAATTTATTTCCTCCTGCCAAAATGGCTGATTATAAATAGAGCAATCTGGTAAAAAGCTCAGTGGAAAGCACTTGTAATTACTGCTTTCTCCTGTCACAGAAGCCAGGCACTGGAATCATACACCCTTCTTTGGAATTTTGGCTCTTCCACTTTACAGCTGTGTAAATTCAGCAAGTTGCTCAAACATTCTTCCCTGGTTTTCTTTCATCTCTAATAAAGAAAAATAAAGAAATAACTGAACCATATGGCTGTTATAAAAATTAAATAAATTAATACTTATAAAGCATTTATAATACTGACTGGCAAACCTAGTAAATAATAAATATTAGTTATCATAATCATTTTGCTTCACCTTGTAAATATGTAGATCCAATACTTTCCACCAAATGTTTTTATTTCAAATTATTTCCTAAATTAAGATTTTTTTTCTCAAACTGTCACTTTGATAAGTGGTGGAATAGCTTATTTCAAACCAAATTGCCAGATATAAAAAAACTGGACAAATTATGACAACACACATTTAAAGGCATCAGAGAAGGACCATGTAATAATTTGACTCCATTTTGTATATCTCATCTCTAACAGCTTGCAAAACACACCTCCTGCTTTCCCTTCTGCCCATAAACATGCAACTGCCAGTGGGTCATTCAAACTTCACAAAACCCAAGCAGATATGGGAAACTTTTCCCCAGTTCCTTTCCCAAGCAACTGTAAAGGGCCAACCCTCTGCCTCACTCAAGCCAGCTCTAACCAGCTTGTGCCCACTCTGCTCTCCCCAGGATTCCCTTGTATGAGTAAAACATCCTCGCAAATTCTCTTATCCTGTGCAGTATCAACAAACTCAACATGATACCTATTAGTTGGGAAGGTGTCCATCTCACCTCCATGGGGTGACAACAAAACATGCCAAGCGAACGAGTATTTGAGGAACCTACAAAAGAAAAAGGGAAGCTTTGAGAGATGAATCCTACTATTCTTTCTTTAGGGTCCCTCAAGTCATTTCCTGGATCAGAAATAGCTGCTCAGGAGTTAAAAATCTGAATGAAAGGAGATGGTGAGAGGCCTCAAAGTCAAGTAGAGCTTTTAGAAATCTTATATGGCCAGAGGCAAAAATTAGTCTCCAAGGGCTGAAAAGGAAGAGGGATGCTGCTTAACAGCAAGGCCTTCAGTGAAATCCTGGAAGAGCTACATCCCAGGAGGCATCGCTCCTAGGTCTGCTAAGGTAATTATTTACTTGATGGATATGCATATGTATACGCATATGCATTTTCCTTACCTCCTGAGTCCATTGACTGAATAACACCTTATGGTTGATGATGCGGGTGAATAAGGTTCAATTTAAGTCCAGCTGCAACTTATTCAACTGTGTATAGGCCATAGGTCATGGTCACAACATCCTCCAAAATTAAAAAATATCAATGAATGACACCACAGTTATGTGTGACATGGGCTGATTATTCATTAGCCCATCAATATGTCTTATTTAAGGGGAAACAGTGCATGATTTTAGGTGAGATGGCCCTGAAGTAAGAACCAGATGCCAGATATAGTTCATGTCTGGAAACCCCCACATGTTATGGGCCTGGAGTAAGAAGAGGGATATGTTTGTGGAAAGGTTGCTGATTTCTCGAGGGTGGTGTTTAATCACTGAACATAGGTTATCATACACATGTTGACAGGAAATGACTTGACTTAATGGGGTACGTCCAATCAATAATAATATCTACAATATAATATCAACTATTAGTTAGTGGTAATGGATATTCATGTGGATGTAAGGTTTATGAATGATTAATCATTATATGTATTATGTAAAATCCATAGTGTAATATACCTGCTTGTATGCATGGAGTAAATAATGTAATGTGTGATTAAATATACTATGGGTTATGTATGATACGTTATTTGCATGTCCTAATAGATGTGATACAACACTGAATGCATGGAGTACATAGTGCTAAACTGAATTCTATTTCCTTTTTTAAATACTGACACAGCGCTTGATAATAATGTTTCACTGTTCAAGTAAGAATTTTGAAATCATACATTACATTATTTACTCAGGCATTCAAAATCAAGGGCATAAAAAAGGAAGCAGAAACAAGCCCAAAACATTTGGAGATATTGGGGAGTACCTAGATGGCATGTGATTAATTGACTAGTGACAAGATGGAGTATTTCTATGGTGAGACAGAAACTATTCAAAGTAACCAAATAGAGATTCAAACAACGTGGTTAAAACATAAAGAACTTAATAGATGAGTTTAACAGTAGATTTGACAGAGCTGGAAAGTAAAATGATGAATAAGAAGAAATGTCACAAGCTTAGAGTAAAAAATGAATGGAAATCATATAGATGGGCATAAAATGCACATGGAATATAGTGAAAAAATCAAATGTGCGTATAACAAGTTCAAGAAGAGAGTGTGCAGACAGAGACAATGTTTGAGGAGAAAACAGCTGAGAAATTTCCAAAACTGGAAATTCCTGATCTAATCAGTGTGATGACAGACTGATCCCTAAATAAGATAAAGACCTGAAATAAAAAGGTGCTGAACACACTAATCATCAGGGAAATGCACATCAAAACCATAATGATGAAGACTGTAACAAAGAGGGGGATGTTGGAAGCGATGTCAGGAGATGCCCATGTGTCTTGCAAGTCTTGGGTTCTTTTTAACAATTGGATATATTTCAATATAAATCAATTTTTTAAATGGCTCATAATGTTTGTCCATTACCTTGTACTTCTTTCTCTATTTAGGATCCAGTGGGGATATTATGATGACTCAGATTCCACTCTCCCTGTCTGTCATCCCTGGGAGCCGGCCTCCATCTCCTGTAGGTCTAGTCAGAGTCTCCTACATAGTAATGGATACATCTATTTGCAATGGTTCCCACAGAACCCAGGCCAGTCTCCAAGGCACCTGATCTATAGGGTATCCAATCATAATTCTGGGGTCCCAGACAGGTTCAGTGGCAGTGGGTCAGGGACAGATTTTACACTCAAAATCAGCAGGGTGGAAGCTGAGGATGTTGGAGTTTATTACTGCTCACAAGGTACACAAAGTCCTCCCACAGTGGTACAGCCCTGAACACAAACCTTTCTGCTTGGCTTCGACCAGCTGCCCAAGTTCAACACTTGTCTGGTGAGCAGGCATAGCAGGTTCCTCGAGTCTGCGTAGGAGGAAGATGTTGGAGAATTGCAGGGGATAGATTGTTGCTGAGGGCTCTGGAGCGTGAGTGCCTCGGCCACACCTCAGGCATCCCGTTTCTGTCCAGCAGAATCACAGAATGCGAAGCCCATGACAGCATGGAGTGGGAATTGTCATTTCCCCAACTCAATAACTTTACTCAAAAAATAGCTTTTCATTTTACAAATTATAAAACTAATAGTAGAAACAAAATAGAAATTCTGAAATCATCCATATCCTTGCCACAATGAAAGAGCTCCTTTTTCTTTTTTTAATTTTAAAGTTAATGTTTATTCTGTTTAAAATCAAAATTCCATCTGAGATTTTTAACTACCTTATTTTATCACTATTCTTTTTTTCCCAGTTTTATTGAGATATATCACTGTATAAGTTTAAGGTGTACAGCTGAATGGTTTGACTTATATGTATTTTGAAATGATTACTTCAATAAGTTTAGTTAGCATCCACCTCTCCCCTAGATACAATTGAAAGAAAAAGCAAAAAGAGTAAAAAAAATTCCTTGTGGTGAGAACTCTTGGGATCTACTCTCTTAACAACTTTCTTATATATCATACAGTAATGTTAACTACAGTCATCATGTTGTACATTACATTCCCAGACCTTATTTATATTATAACTGGAATTTTGTACCTTTTGACCACCTTTCTCCAATTCTTCCTCCCCCCACCTCCTGTCTCTGGTAACCACAAATCTGATCTCTTTTTCTATGGGGCTTTTTTTTTTTTTTTAAGACACCACTTATAAGTGAGAACAAACAGTATTTGTCATTCTCGGACTTCTTTAATTAAGAATAAACACGTGAACTTAAAGAGCATTGTTTAAGTAAGTGTTAGTTGCTGATGTAGTGGAACCATATTTATATATTTTTTTACATTATGAGGATGAAAGGCAGAGGAGGATTACCACTGTCTCCTGTTTGTTCTCTTCATTTGTCTTTATTCCTTTTTAATCACAGGTACTTGTGGTGACATTGTGGTGACCCAGTCTCCAGCCTCTCTGTCTGGAGCTCCTGGAGAGAGTCACCTTCATGGCCAGTGAAAATCTCAAGAACACTGGTGGGAAAACCTATCCAACAGAAAAACCTAAAACCTAAGCCCCTCTTTTACCCACTTTCCAAGATACACTATGGGATCCCAGCCCAGTTCAGTGGCAGTAGCTCTGACAGAAATTTCACCAGCACCATCAGTAACCTAGGGGCTGAAGATGCCACTAGGTACCACTGTGGGCAAGGTACCTGCTTTGGTCACTGTGTGAGGAAACCGACTGGTCAGTTGCCCATTCTCTGAGGTCATTTAAATCAGAGCAGAGACAAAAGAATTCAGGTCTAGGACCACCTATTGGGGTTTAATCAAGGATCAGCCACTTACATTCTAAAAATACTTGAAAGTGTACCTTTTAACTGATAATGCCCTATATTTATTTTCAGCAGTATGAAGGTTGAAAAAATTTCTTGTCTTAAAAATACTCAAGAGAAGAGGTATCTGTAAATCATATAGGAAAGATGAAAAAACAGTTTTCCAATTTAAACCTAGGCTGGAAAACATGGAGGCACAAACTTTGAAATCACTCACTTTATAGAGACCTTGGGGTATAATTTTCCACATTTTTAGAATATATTAAACCCATTGTGTCATTACGTTTCAATCTCAACCTAAAGTCAGTAGTCATAGGTAAGTGCAATATGTGACAAGGTGAATAAAACGGTAACAATTTTATATCTCATCCAATTCATTTTGTGATTAAGCATCAACAGTATTGTTTTCCATCATTTCATTCCCTTGAATTATATATAATTGTTATCCAGTTGTTTTATTTTACCTAGCTTTCTATTTAACCCTACAAGTTAGACATAGCTAGTTTTATTTATGATTGTCTAACTAAAACATATTTACCAACATGTTTATCAATAACTTTGCTTAAAGCAGACCTTTCTACTATAAGTCCTTCTTCCTGACATACATTCTTTAAAAATCCTTTTGGTGAGTAGCTATTGGTAAAACACTCTCCCATTTGACTTGGGAGATGTGTGTCAAAAAACATCTTTATTTTCCCTTGTTCTTGAAAGATAATATTGCTTGGTATAAATATGTAGATAGAAAATAGCTTTCTTTTAGAATATCAAACATAGTATTTCATTATTACTAATGACCAAATGACTGGGAATCTAACTGATGCCCTTTTGTAAATAAGCCCTTTTCTTTTTTTTCTACAACTACTTTTAGGTTATTCTCTTTGCCTTTGATATACAGGAGTCTGGCAAATATAAAGTTAGCTGTTTATTTCTTTTTTTTTATTATGGTGGGAATTTATTAGTGATCGTGAATCTATAATTCATCAATTTTTCCAACTTTATTGAAGTAAATTTACAAACAGAAATTGAATATACTTAGGTGTACAGTATGATGATTTGATATACATATATGTTGTAAAATGATAACCACAATCAAGTTCATTAACATGTCCGTCACCTCATGTAGTTATCCTTTTTGTTGTGTGTGTGATGAGAACGTTTAAGATCTACTTTCTCAGCAAGTTGAAAGTATACAATACAGAAATATTAACCATAGTCACCATGCTCTACCTTAGATCCCCAGAATTTACTTATCTTATAACTGAACATTTTTACTCTTTGACCCAAATTACCCCCATTACCACCACCCTCCACCCCCTGACAACCACCATTCTACTCTCTGGTTCTATGAGTTGGACAATTTTTAGATTCTACGTTTAAGTGAGATCATACAGTATTTGTCTTTCTGTTTGACTTATTTCACTTAGCATAATGTCCTCCAGGTTCAACAATGCTGTCACAAATGGCACAGTTTCTTTCTTACGACTGAATGATATTCCACTGTGTGTATATACCACATTTTCTTTATCCATTCATCCATCAACAGACACTTACGTTGTTTTCATATCTTGGCTATTGTGAATAATGCTGCAATATACATGGGGATACAGATATCTCTTTGAAAAACTGATTTTACTTCCTTTGAGTACATACCCACGTGGGATTGCTAGATCATATGGTAGTTCTATTTTTAACTTTTTGAGGAATCCCAATACTGTTTTCCATACTGGCTATAACAATTCATAGTCTCACCAACAGTGTAAAAGCGTTTCCTTTAATCCACACCTTCACCAGTACCTTTATAGCTTGTGTTTTGATAAGTAGCCATTCTAACAGTTCTAAGGTGATATCTCATTGTGGTTTGGATTTTCATTTCCATGATGATGAGTGATGTCGAACATTTTTTTCATAAAATTGTTGTCCATTTGTACGTCTTCCTTGTAAAGTTTCTATTTAGGTTCTTTGTCTATATTTAAAAGTATTATTTGTTTCTTTTACTTTGAGTTGTATGAGTTCTTTATATATTTTAGATATTAACTCCTTATGGGTTTATTTCTGGGATCTCTGTTCTACTCCATTGGTCTGTGTGTCTGTTTTTATGCCAGTACCATGCTGTTCTGATTAGTATAACTTTTTAATGTAGTTTGAGATCCAGAAGTTTAATGCCTCCAGGTTTATTCTTCTTTACCAAGGGTACTTTGGTTATGTGGGGTCTTTTATGGTTCCATACAAACTTTAGGATTGTTTTTCTGTTTCTGTGAAAAATACCATTGAAATTGTGATAGAGATTGCATTGAATCTGAAGATTGCTTTGGATAGTATGGACATTTTAACAATATTAATTATTCCAATCCATGAACATGAGATATTTATCCATTTATTTGTGTATACATAGATTTCTCCTATCATTGGTTTTTAGTTTCCAATGTATAGTTCTTTCAATTCCTTGGTTAAATTTATTCCTACATGTTTTATTCTTTTTGATGCCATTTTAAATGGGATTGCTTTCTTCATTATTTTTTCGTATAGTTTGTTGTAAATGTATAAACATGCAACTGACTTTTATACATTAATTTTTTTCCTGCAATTTTACTGAATTCATTTATTAGTTCTCACATTTTTTGTGTGGAGTCTTTAGGGTATTCTATATATAAGATCATGTCATCTACAAATAGAAACTATTTAAATTCTTCCTTTCTGATTTGGATGCTTTTTATTTTTTTCTTGCCTAATTGCTCTGGCCAGGACTTCCGGTATTATGTTGAATGGAAGTGGTGAGAGTGAGAACCCTGGCTTGTTCCTGATCTTAGCAGGAAAGCATTCAGCTTTTTGCTGTTGAGTGTGATGGTAGCTGTGGCCTTGTCACATATCGCCTTTATCATGTTGAGGTACATTCCTTCCATATTCAGTTTGCTAAGAGTTTTTATCATGAAAGGAAGTTGTATTTCCTCAAATGTTTTTTTCTGCACCTATTGAGATGATCATTTGATTTTTATCTTTCATTTTGTTAATGTGATGTATCTTGCTTACTTGTGCTTATGTGCAAGTACACCATGCTTGCATGCCAGGGATCAATCCCACTTGAATGTAGGGTATGATCCTTTTTAATATGCTGTTGAATTTGGCTTGCTAGTATTTTGTTAAGGACTTTTTGCATCTATGGGCATCACTGATATTGGCCTGCAGTTTTCTTTTCTTGGAGTGTCCTTATCTGGCTGTGGTATCAGGGTAATGCTGTTGTCGTAAAATGAATTTGAAATTATACCCTTCTTATCAATTTTTGGAAGAATTTAAGAAGGATTTGCGTTAATTCTCTGAATGTTTTGTAGAACTCATCTGTCAATCCATCTGGTCCTTGGCTTTTCTTTTTTGAGAAATTTTTAATTCCTGCTTCAACCTCCTTATTTATTATTGGGCTCTTTAGATTTTCTGTTTCTCCCAGATTCAGTCTTGGTAGGTTGTATTTCCAGGAATTTATCTATTTCTTCTATGTCATCCTGTTGCTTGGTATATAATGAGTAACAGTAGTCTCTTTTTATCCTTTCTCTTTCTGTGGTATCTGTTGTAATGCCTACTCTTTCATGTATAATTTTATTTGAGGTCTCTCCTTTTTTCTTGGTTAGTCTAGCTAAAAGTTTGTCAATTTTGTGTATCTTTTAAAAAAACTAGACTTTTTATAGTGTCTCTTTTGTTTACTTCTTTTTTAATCTCTATCACTTACTTCCTTCTTCTAAATTTGGACTTGATTTGTTCTTCTTTTTCTAGTTCCTTGAGGTATAAAGTTAGGTTGTTTATTTTAAGTCTTTCTTTTTTTTCTTAATGTTACTGATTATTTAAACTTTCCTCTTAGAATTGATTTTGCTATATCCCATAAATTTGGTATGTTGTGTTTCCACTTTGTCTCAAGACACTTTGTGATTTCCCTTTTTATTTCTTCTTTGACCCATTTGTTGCTCAGGAATACGTTCTTTTAATTTTTATAAAAATTTGAATTCCAATGTTTCTCCTGTTACTGATTTCTAATACCATTGCAGTCCGAAAAGATGCTTGATAAGATTTCAGTCTTCTTAAATTTAAGACTTGTTTTATGGCCCAATATACGATCTTTCTAAAGAATGTTTTATGTGAATGAGAAGAATGTGTATTCTACTGCTGTCAGATAGAATGTTCTATATATGTCTGTTGGGTCTATTTGGTCTACAGTGTTTTTCAAGTCTACTGTCTCCTTATTGATTTTCTGTCTGGATGATCTACCCATTGTTGGGAGTGGTGTATTGAAGTAACATCCATTATTGTATTGCTGTCTATTTCTCCCTTCACTTCTGTTAATATGTTCTTTCTATATTTATTTGCTCCAATATACACATATATTTTCAATTGTTATATTCTCCTGATGAATTGACTATTTTATCATCATATGGTGACCTTCCTTGTCACTAATGACAGATTTTGACTGAAAGCCGATTTTGTGTGATACACATATAACCACCCTGCTCTGTTTGGTAACCATTTCCATGACATTTCTTTTTCCATCCTTTAACTTTCAACTGTGTGCATTGCATTAAAGCTAAAATTAGTCTCTTTTAGGTGGTATATTGTTGAATCTTCCTTTTTTAAAAAAAAATCCCTTCAGCCACGCTATGTCTTTTGATTAGAGAATTTATTCTACTTACATTTAAATTACTTATTGATAGATAAGGATTTGCTATTGCTATTTTGTTGTTTTCTGCTTGTTTTGAAGTTTCTTCCTTTCTCTCTTGCTGTCTTCCTTTGTGATTTGTTGTTTTTTTTGTCGTGGTGTGCTTTGATTATCTCTTTATCTCATGTGCATGTACTAGAGTTTTTTTCTGTATGGTTACCATGAGTTTACAAAACATATCTTATAGTTATAATAGTCTATTATAAGCTAATAGATAACTTCAATCACATACAATAACTTTATACACTTCTCACCACTTTTTTGTTATTGATGTCATACTTTATCTTTTTGTATTGTGTATCAATTAACAAATTATTTTAGCTATAGTTATTTTTAATACTTTCATCTTTTAACTTTTATACTAGAGCTAAATGTGGTTTACACATTACCATTATAGTATTGGAGTATTCTGAATCTGTCTGTATATTCACTTTTATCAGTAAATTTTATAATTTCATATGTTTTCATGTTGTTACTTAACATCCATTTGTTTACACTTGAAAAGATGCTTTTAGATTTCTTGTAAGGCGGGTCAAGACTTGATGACCTCCCTCAGGTACTCCCCTCTCTGCCCTGGGAATGTGTTTATCTCACCTTAATTTCTGAAAGACAGCTTTGAGGTATATAGTATTCTTGATTGGCAGGGTTTTGTTTTTTCCAGCACTTTGAATATATTATCCCAGTCTCTCCTGGGCTGCAAAATTTCTGCTGAGAAATCCACTGATAGCCTTATGGAGGTTTCCTTGTACATGAGTCATTTTTATCTTGCTGCTTTCAAATTCTCTGTTTTTGATGTTTAACAGTTGGTTATAATGTGTCTTGGGGCAATCTTCTTTGAGTTGATCTTGTTAGGGTCCTTAGTTTCATGAATCTGGATGTCCATAACCCATCAAAAGTTTGGGAAATTTTCAGCCATTATTTCTTTGCATACACTTTCTGCCCCTTTCCTCATTCTCTGCTCTTTCTGAGATTCTAATAATGTGTAGATCTGTTTGCTTGGTGCTATCATACAGATTCTGCGTGTTTTCTTCACTCGTTGTCATTCTTTGTTCTTTTTGCTCTTTTAACTGGTTAGTTTCAAATAACCTGTCTTTGAGTTCCCTGATTCTTTCTTTTAAATGATCAAGTCTGTTGTAGAAGCTCTCTTGATTTTTTCAGTTCTGTCATATTCTTCAGCTCCAGAAATTCTGTTTGGTTCGTTTTTTATGGTTTTTATTTCATTGTTAATCTTCTTATTTTATTCATGTATTGTTTTCCTGATTTTATTTAGTTGTTTGTATTATCTCACATCTTTTTGAATTTCTTTAAGATGATTATTTTGAATTTTTTGACAGGCAATTCATAGATCTCCATTTCTTTGCAATCAAATACTAGAGCTTTATTAGTTTCTTTGGTGGTGTCATGCTTACCTGGTTCTTTGTGATCTGTGTAGCCTTGCATTGGTGTCTGTGCATTTGAAGGAGAAAACACCTATTCTAGTCTTTTCAGACTGCTTTTGTAGGTAAGAACCTCCTCTGGTCAGTTTCCTGGGCTGATGGGATTGCCTTGGGCTTTCAGCTGAGCATGGTTGGAGCTGGATTTCATGGCTGCTGCTGGGTCCAAAGTGAGGTCTGTGGCTAGTGAGCCTGTTACCAAAAGTTCAAGTGGGCATGAATAGGACTGCCTCCAGGACCTTGGTCAGTAGGGCTGGCTCTAGGAAAAGGGTCCACTTTAGGGTCACAGTTAAGTTTGCAAATGACAGACCTGCTACTAGGTGTGTATGCAGATGTGGGTTCCCCCAAGTCCCTGGGAGGGCTCCTACTGGATCATTTGGTGGGTACCTGGGTGGGCAGGACTGGCTCCAGATTTCAGCTGAGAGAGTCTGGAACCCAGGCACAGGACTGCTACAGAGTCCATGGCTAGAACTGAGGTCTGAAGGCCTGGCTTTGGGGAAACAAATGGACTGGCCACCTGCCACATTCCTTTGTGGGCAGGAATTCCCCAAGACCATGGCTCAGTAGGTCTGGAGTCAGTTCACAGGGCCACTTCAAGAACCTCAGTTGGACTGAGGTTGGTGGAACCATCTTGGGGGCATGGAGGAGAATGTCTCCCCTTGAGTCACTGTATGGGCAGCACTCACCCTGGTCCATGGCTGAAAGGGATTGGAGCCAAGTCACAGGGTGCTTCAAGGTATGCTACTGGACCAAGTTCAGCAGGCCTGCCTCTGGGAGTATAGACAAGCATGTCTCCTTCATGTCCCTGGGTGAGTAGGACTGGTCTTGAACTATGGCTTGGAGGGACTGGATCCAAGTCACATTGTCACTTAAGGATCTGCCTTCAGATAAAAGTTGGTGAACCTGCCTCTGGAAGCATGGGGAGGTGTGTCTTCCATTAGATCCCTGAGCAGACTGAACTGTTCCTCGATCGCAACAGGGAGAGGCTGGAACTGGCAACAGGGCCAATTCAAGATCCTCAATTGGATTGAGGTTGGCAGGTCTGCCTCTGAGGAGACAGAGGCCGTGTCTCCTGGAGGGATTGTAGAGGGGCAGGACCACTCCAATACTGTGGATGACAGGGCACTTTTGCCAGTTCAGCATTTTGACCAAGAGTTCAGAAGATGCTAGATATCTAGGTCTTCTTTTGGGAAATTGGTGCATTGACAACAGGAATATAAATGTATGGTTAGAGCTCAGGTAAAGGAGGCTCTCCCAGAGAGAATATTTAGCCAGAATAAAAAAGGAAACTGAGTGCTTTGTTGCCAGCATTGGGAACAGGGCAGGGCTCCAGGCCCTGGAGAAGTTGAAATGAAGAATCCTCAAGTTCCCCAGTAAGAGTCCAGTCATCAAAGGTTGCATTATCAGGACAACTAACAAGTAAAAGAAGGTAGCTTTAAGTGCTTATTGTCATTTCATGTCTTCATTAACATATGAAATATAGGTGGATCACTCATGACCTTCAGTATGAATGTTCTTTACTACTTATCAGAAATTTTGAATATCTCTTCCCTCTTCCACCTCTGAAATTCAAACTACAGTTTGAAAATCATTTGTTTTTCACTCACCATTCTTGATCATCATGACCATGTCCTAGTGTTAACATTGTTTAGTACCAAGAGCAACTAAGTCCATTACTTTCATTATGTTTCCTGTTCACTTATTCATTCATTTAGCAGCAATTTTTGTGCCCAATCTAGGCATTAGGAGTACAGATTTATATCCCCGCTAATGGCAATGTTAATGGCTCTCACCAAACTTGCTCACAAGAAGCTACAGCAGTTTTCAATCTAATCTTTTCAGTACCAAACATTTTTTATACCAAAACACAATGAAAAGAATGCATTATAAGAAGTGTTACATCTACATTATCATTCCAGGCAGACACACTTGCCAATATACTCCACACAATAGTTTGTAGTTGGAGGAAATCATATGGAACAAATTTCAAATATGTTTCATGACTGAATGAACGCAAATATCAAAAATAAATGATGAAGACATTTTCTAACATACTTTGGTTTGTATGTGTGAGCTATTCCCATGTGTTTTGAAGCATGTTGTTTTCAATCTATATTCCACTTATAAATGTGTCCAAATTCTCCATAGCAAGTGCTCTTTCTAGTATCAAAGCTTAAGGAAAATAATATTATAATTAGACATACCTGGTCCTGTTGATATTCAGTGCTGATATGAAGTCAATCAGCAGACAAGTCACTTCCTGCCAATGACTGAATGTCCCACACCGTCTCCATCAAGCACAGCTCACTGTGAGGACTTTTATTCCTCCTTTATTAAGTACAGTAAATCTTTGTTAGTTTGCATTTTGTACACGAGCTATACCTATTTACTTTCAAAGTGTTTCTTGTTACTCTTATACACTTGCTTTTCATTGTCTAATGGATCATTTTTAACTGTGAAATAGTTAAATGTCTTGAGTTCAGAAGAATGCATCATATTTTTTCCAATTAAAAAAGAATGGAATTTTTTTTTCCATTTAATGGCTTTTCACTTAGGGACAGGGTTTATAGGAACAAATTAAAGCTATCATATGAAAGATGGTTGCAAACAAGTAAATAAGATAATTTTTGACCCCAAATACTTATATTCTAATGGTAGAAAAGGAGAGAGCCAGGCAGGAAACAATGACTATGTAAATGAAAGTCAATAGAATAATTTCAGGAATTGATACAATCTAATTAAGAGGTAAAGAAATGGGATATAGTGTCTGGAGATGTGAGAAAACTTTATCTATGAAGATCAGGGAACTTCACTTGGTTATAATCGAGACACACTCTGAATAATGAGGAGGCAGCCATTAACCCAACTGTGTGACTGAATGCAAACTGCAAAGACCATTTGGAGAGAACAAGTTTGGGGAATGTCAGAACAAAAACAAAGCCAGTCTGGCTGAGATGTAATGAAGGGAAAAGAAAGGCACTATAATGTCAGAATGACTGACAGCATCTAGATTATAGAGCTTTTATAATACAGTGACCATATGTCTCTCTTGGTTTGGGATAGAGTCAGTTTACACCATTGTCCTGAAGTAATTAACAGTAGTGCTCATCTTTCTCCTCAAAAGTGCCTTGTTGGGCCAAAACCTATGTGGTCACCTTAAATATAAAGCAAGGAAGCATGAGGTGATGCTCAGAACGTGAGATGACTCTGACTGAGATCTTGCAGGGATGGAAGTAATTGGGGTTGCAGGTATCTGGTCCAAGGCATGCCTTAGGAATAGCAGGCTGAGGTGGGATAGACAAAAAGATTATTGGAGATGAGGTCAGTAGGGTATCATTTGGCTCACCTACACGGTTATTAAAATCATTGGAATACTGAGAGGACTGATGGAGAGAAAGAGAGCTATTTGGGTGCTAACGGCTTCAGTAAGTGAGGTAGAATGAATGGCTGAGCTAAACAATAAACTTTTGGAGGTGTAAGTTTTGGAGGTATGTGCTTCAAAAGACTTCGGGGTTTCAAGAATGAAGGAGGAATAATTATGAGGAAGATTCACTGCTTTGTAGAAGTGAAAAGTGAAAAAATCCTCAGCAGTTTAGCAATTTAGAGGCTAAAAATATCTGGGAAAGTAAGGAAAAAGCAATGTCCTACAGTTTTGGTTAGAGCATGAGGTAAAGGGAACACTCAGAGAGGAAGTTAACAACGTAAAGATCTGATGGGCTTAATGCTGCTTGTGTGTCTCAGAAAGAAATTGATAATCTGTACATTTTATGATCTTTTTAAGGATGGACTATTATGTAGTTTATGAGCTTGAGTAGCATTGAAGGAGGGCACGATAGCAGGGTTCTCTGAGTACAACTTTTCAATGTTCAGAGCCTATATCGGCAGGTGCACATGGAGTTCTCCCAGGACACCAGCATATTTTCCCAAAGCTGATAAAGAGCAGGGGAAGAGTTTCAACGAACTCCCAATGCCGAGTGGTCATCCCTGGCTTCAGGCTCCACAGCTGGGCCTTCCTCACCCAGGTGCAACTCTCCTACCTCCAGGAGAAGAACCTGGTCAGGGAGAGAAGTCCAGGCCTCTTTGAAATTGTTCTGGATCTAACAGACTGGGTAAAATTACAGAAGTTTCATTCCCCAGGCACCATCAGAGACACGAGACAACAAACCCTCGTAGACCTAGGGTCTCGTCAGAGTCCAGAGCTCTCACATCATTCAAGAGGGTACAAGTCACTAGTAGTCTGGCCCCTCAAATAAGATGCCCTGTTTCCCTGATACTGAAGTTTGCTTTCACTCAGGACTTCCCAGGATGATTATATTTAGAAAATTTATCAGGACTTGTTTATCCTGTTTGGGGAATCCTAGAATTGGGAAATTGTTGGAACAGATTTAAGAATTTTGGACATCACACCTTCATACTTTGCAAGGAATCAAAGATTGAACTAATGGAGTGAAATGTTCTCTCTTATTTAGAACAGAGATGGTGGTGATTCCTCTTTGAATTGATTTATATGATACACAAATACATATTTATTGCACATCTGCATGGGCCAGGCCCAGGTGTGAATCTCTGCATACACAGTGGAGATCAAAAACAACAGGATATGTACCTTCAAGTTGCTCACAGTCTGGGATATTATTTTCAAAGCCTCGCAGCTGTTACACAGTAGGTGTTTATGAGGTTGTCACACTGCCATATTCCCCGAGAATATAAGGAGGATGATTCTCAACCTACAGTTGCAGGACCACTCTCTGTTCTCAACCAGCAGACTCTTTTATAGCCCAGGCGTCTTTGCTTATCTTTTCCCTAGGCATGGGGATCACTTTTAGAGGTTCTTATAAAGGAGTCTTGCTGGTTAGTGTGTGGGTAACAGACATCTTTTTTTTTCAGTGAAAGAAAGATGTTCTGCTCTGGGTGTTTGCTCTCAGGATCTCTGGTAAGATTTGGTCAGGGGAGAAAAAACAAGGGTTTCTGAAGGTGTTAAAATATGATCCATGAAGATGGACTCTCATGAACATTGAAACAAATTTAAATATTGTTCAAGTCCAAATTTTCTTCTTTAGTTCTAAATGAAAATGATTAATTGAAAAAAAGTATTTAAATTTTCTGTGTAAGCTTATATCTGCATCCCGTTTCCTTGTAGCTTGAGGGGGACAGAGCGTCCTGACTCACAGTCCATCTTCCTAGTCTGTGTCCCACAGACACAAAGTCACAAGCACCTGCAGGGTGAGCAAGAGTGTGACTGACAAAAATAGCATCAGGGTACACCGGTATCAACAGAAACCTAGAAAACCTGCTCAGTGTCTCATATATAAAGCCTCCAATCCTCAGCCAGGGGTCCCAGCCCTATTCTCAGGCAGTGGGTCTGAGAGAGTTTGCTCTGACCATAAGCAAAACGGAGACAGATGATACTCAGATTACTACTGTCAGCAGGGAAATAAATTTCCCACGGTATTGTGACCTCAAGAAAACACATTCCCAGATGAGGGACCTGGGCTGCCTCAGCTCATCTCCCTGAACTCAGCAGCTGCTGTGTGTATGTGGTGCTGGGAGGGGGCTGGCAGCAGGTGTGTACTGAGCTTTATAAGCAAAGGGTTTGAGTTGCTCAGAGAAGGGGAAAGGAGCTACAGGTCTGGGTCATGAATCTCTTATCACATCTGGGCCCAGTCACACAGACCAATATTATGCATGAGTTCCACTGCAAAGTTGGGGAAGAGGTGCGGAGTATTGCATAAGTAGTCTGCAGAATTCAGAACAGAAGTAGCATATATCATTATTACCAGAATGTTCTGTTGACCAGAAGTCAGTTTCTTGGCCCTATATATCTGCAGGGGAGGCTAGAAAATATTTGAGCTGTTTTCTAAGGAGAAACAGAAAAAAGGATTGGTGAGTATATAGCTGTGAAGACGGACATTGTAGAATAGGACTAAAAGTGTTCAAATATGTGAATGCTCACTAAAATGCTCTAACATGGAGCAAGTTTTTAAACTTTGGATGGATAAGATAACTTGCCATGTGAACATTATTCCACCCCTTTCTACAATACAGTCTTTACACATCAATATCATGAACAAAAAAATCTTGTGTCACTGACTAACGTTACAGATGAGTTTATTCAATAAATAACGTGTAGCTAGATACCATAATTGGTGTGATTCTAGAGAGGGTCTACACAGGTTTATTTTTATAAAGTATGGTTTAGTGTAATATGTAGGGCCATGTTTTCTTAATATTCTTTTGGAAGTTTAATCAGGAAGAAAGGATGCTGCTTTTCTGTTGGAGAGCCAAGAATTGTGTATAATGAATATTCTACATTCAAGGTTGCTCAAAAATCTTTTGAATACACTATCCTCCTTTAAATTCTTTTCCACATCGTAAATCCTATATTTCCAAAGTAGAATAAAAAACCTACATTTCACAATCTTCCTCACAAGGGAGCAGACACCACCTCTGGTTCTACCAATCAGATGGAACCATGGGAGACTGTCTTTTCAATGCAGGCCATGAAAGGACAAATGGGGCTCCGAAGGCACTGTGTCTCTGCAAACAGGTGGCAGCAGTGATTTCAGATTACAGCAGAGGAAGCATGAGTTTTAATTCCTGCTGGATCAGCAGCTCCCTCACTATAGAGTTTTGCAGTGTGTTATTGGAGTTGAACTAAGAGCTCAGCCTAACACCTGTTCCTCAATCCTTCCAATGATTGCATGAGTTTTATAATATCCTTTAATGAATGCTTTCCCGCCTATTTTTGTTAGCATGGACACTATTTACTGCCACTAAGAGCATGGAATTAACATAATGTCTTCTAGTGATGAAAGCTATAAGGAAAAAAAATGAGTTCTTACTATATGATACAGCAATCACACTCCTTGGTATTTATGCAAAGGAGTTGAAAACATGTCCACACAAAAACCTGTACGTGGATGTTTATAGCAGCTTTATTCAGAATTGCCAAAACTTAGAAGCAGCCAGGATGTCCTTCAATAGGTAAGCTGATAAACTGTGGTACATCCATGCAATGACATATTATTCAGCGATAAAAAGAAATGAGCTATCAAGCCATGAATGGACGTGGACAAACCTAAATGTATACTATTAAATGAAAGAAGTATCTGAAAAGGCTGCATACTGTATGAATCCAACTATATGACAGACATCTGGAAAAGATAAAAGTATGAAAACAAAAAAAGGTCAGTGTTTGCCAAGGCTAGCAGTGGGGAGAGATGAAGAGGCAGAGCACAGAGGATTTTTAGGGCAGTGAAACAACTCTATATGATACTACAACGGTGGTTACATACCATCATACATTTGTCCAAACTCACAGAATGTACAATACCAAGAGTGAACCCCAACGTAAATATGGACTTTGGGTAATTTCAGTGAGTCAACATAGGTTCATCCTTGGGAAAAAATGTACAATTCTGGTGAATAATATTGGTAATGGGGGAGGCTATGCATGTGTGGAGGCAGGGGATATTTGAGAAATCTTTGTACCTTCCTCTCACTTTTCTTATAAATCTAAAACTACTCTAAAACAAAAAGTCTCAAAAAAAGAAGAGCATGCCCATGATGAGGGAGGTGAAGGAAGGAATTTTCTTTTTTAAAAGAGTGACCAAGAACTTCTCTGAATAGATGTAGCTTATGATTTATAATAGAATTCGGAATGCTTTAAATATGCTATCCTTTTAAAGACCCAGGAGAAATGGCATTACTAGAGCAATCATACTTGTTCCTGGACACACACAGATCTTGGAAATCTAGAAAGGGTTTTTTTTTTCTTTTTTTTAGTAATTCAAGAAGAATACATCAAGTTTAAATGCTAGACACAATGTTAGAACTGTACCTGATCACCTCTGAATTAGTTGCTTGTTTTATTTTTTAGCAATGTGTTAATGTTTTCTCTAGAAGCCGTGTGCATCAAATTCATCTAGGATGATTGATGAAAATAAAGTTTTCTAGACTTTAGATCAAGTTCTCTTACTGTGTGTTCCTGCCACCTGGCTTATTTACATACTCCACTAATAATTCCTATGTCTACTAATTTTTTTTTATCCTTTATACAAAGAAAGATTTTGTTCTTTTGACATTCTAACCCCAAGAAACAGGCTTCAAATGATTGTTAGAATGTCCCAGGAGCTTTCACTGTGTAAAGGGACAAAACGCCAAATTGTCACAGTGTGTAAAGACTTCATGATCTAGCCACACCACACACTCCTGTAAGTTGTCTTCCTATGAAATGCTCATTTATCCTTCAACAGGAACAACAAGACTCTTCTTTCAGATGAAGACCCTTCTACTGTGCTGAGATGAAAGAGAGGTGTCCTCTTCGATGCTGTCATGGCTTTTGCTTTCATACTTTGATCACAACACTCACCTTATTAAATTAAACTTAGATATGTACATGTGACTTCGGCAGGGTCCTCTTTGGAGTCAGCTCCGAGCATAGGTTCAGATAAAATGTAGATTATGCATCAATACATGCCTGAGTGTGCCTTGCTGCTTCTTAAAGAGGGATTCAAATGTCGTTATGGTTTAGTGTTTGATTATATTCTCTGAATTCAACCATATGAATGCTCATTTGGCAAACTACTTCTTGAGGAATCTCTATGCTTCAGAACATGAGTGATTTTTCTTTTTTCCTTCCTTTTTTACACAGTATTTGCTATAAGGAACAAGTCATGGATGGCCATTGACTGCATTAAAAATTTGTCTGAAAAGCAGGAGTAGTTCAGATTCATATCTGTGGACATATTTGTATAATTAAATCCTTAAAGCAAGCTCTCATACCATTAAAGCAAATTAGCTTTCTGCTCTGCTTCACCTTGTTCACCTTTAACTATTTATACGTATATGAACACTTCTGAAAATGAGATGCCCTGTTCAGGACAACTCAAAGTTCTCCACTAGTGTGTTCCACTTCAGATGAAACTCTGTTTTCTCTCTCCTAGACAGCCGATAAGAATGGACAGAAATGACTATCTATAATTCTAAAGACTCTGCTCTCCTGTGCCTGTATCCCTGCTGCTTTGCATATCCATCCTCCAGAAGCTGCCAAACTCTCAAAGTTACAGTGAAAAGCTGAGCATCATTTTCCCTCCTCCCTTCCTTTTTTCACCTGGTGTGTAGAGCAGCAGAGATCTCAAGAGCTGAGATAGAGATTTCCTCTTGTTCTGACATCTGACCGGCTCCAGCTGACCTCTCTCTTCTCTAAGGGATCCATTAAGAGCAACTCTCTCAGAAGAGAAGAACATTATTAAGCCTTTCGTAGAAGGGGCTGAGTGTTATCTGAGGTACTTTAGAATTCCTCTAGAAAAGATTTATTCCTTGGTCCCAAATAGTTTCTCCAACAAAGATCCTCTCAGTGATTCTTTTGCTTTTGAACTATATATTTCTATTATTTTTCTTTGAAAACTCTGTCTTGCTGTAGCTCCCTCTTTGCCTATTTTAACAACAAAAGACCTAGCCCTACACATGAATATGAATTGCTACACTGTTCAATATAATTCCAAATTAAGCAGAGAAATGTGCACATTTTCACCTCTGTAGATTTAGAATTTGTCATGAGTAAATGAAACTTCATGTTGACCTTTTGAAACCCTTGACATAGTTTACTTACCGCTCTAAGTTGTTTGGGGGTTCTTGTATTCTGTGCCTCAGTTAGAAACCACTGAGCGAATTTCTGACACATCAGAAGTACCAGGATCTAAGAAAGACTCTGTCTAGGCATCTTCATAGAGAATCCTGAGTCACTACATGGTCAGCTGGATTTTTCTCATGAGGAAGCAAAAAAAAAAAAGGAAAAGCCACCAGCTTCCAATTTTCCAGCTTTGGCTGCTGGGTATCCTGATTCCACAACTGGATTCAGAAAGAGTTTCTTGAGCTCCAGAAAGGAATCTGTCCTATGTTCCCTGTGTCAGCAATGCGGGGGCTCATTGCTCTCATTAAAACACTCAGAGAATCTGCCTCCTGAGGCCAATCCTTCATACTCTCATCTCAACACAAAGACAGAACTTGACATTCATAATAATCTCTCCCTGTCCTTAATTCTAGGTCCGTTGTAGACAAATATAAATGTCAGAGCAATGTGACACTCTCTTTCCTTGGTCATGAGGTAGGAGTGGGGAGGAGGGAGAATATAAAACTCAACAACTGATAGGAAGGATTGGAGACCAAGAATTGTGTGCAGGCATACAGCACCTGCAAGGATTCTTGCCGTTGTCTTTAAATGGAATTCATGTTTTCCAATTTAGGTTTGAAAGAGATCCTAGAAATTGTCTAATTCAATTGCATTGTCTTACAGGGAAAATTGTCTAGGGCTCAGACAGTGACTCAGACATGTCTCTTGGTAAAACAATAAAAATTGTGGTAGAGAGACAAAATCTTAATGACTGTGGGGTTTTTTTCACTTGATCCCTGCAAACTAAAAACTCCTTATGAAGTTTCTCTGCTTTGTCTGAAGAGACCATACACATGACTCTTGATCATTCCCTTCCTTTTAGTTAACTGGACTTTATAAGCAAAGTTTTATTTGGAAAGAAATAAAATGAAATAAATTTTATTTAGTTCAGAGTTCAAAACAGAATTCAGTCACTTATTTCCTAAAACGAACCTATAACTTCCAATGAATATTCCTTATTTTGCCTACAATTCTCGTATTTCCTAATTCAAACTTTTTAGATACCCACATACATTTATATTATCTGAAAGACCCCAAAGTGAGAAAGGGGCATTGGGCAGCCCGGGCCCTCTTGGGCAGCCCAGAAATAAAGGGAGCTGAAGCTGCCCTTGTCCAGCTCTCTGCTGTAGAAACTTCCCCCAAGAGACTCCCCCCGACCCCAGCTGAGTGTTCCTTTATAGTACCCACTGTTTTCTGCCCTGGAGCTTGTCATACGGAGGTGGGCTCCCTTCCCACTAGAGCTCTAGGCCCTCCAGCCTCTGAAAGGATGGTGGTCCTCCAGAGTTCCTGATGCATTCCCATCTCCCCAACTCCACAAATTCAGTGTGGGTGCACCTATGAGTGGGCAAACCAGGACAGGAGGTCTAAGAACCTGTAAGAGCAAGGAAAAGTTCCTCTCCATGCCAGCCCTGTTGTCCCCCACTAACCAGCCAGGGAACCCCATGCTGCAGTTGATATGTGGGATGTGAGGGTGCAGCTTCCTCATGTGTCCCCTGATGGGTTCACAACAGGCACCAGGGCATGAGGGGCCTCTGAATAGGAAGGTAGCTTCAAATCCTAGAGTCCCAAAGTCAGGAGTCGGCTCCAGTGCTCATATATTGCAGAGACCAAAAGAGGGCTCTGCAGCAAAGACGTCATGAGCTCCAGTGCCTCTTGTTCTCACTGCAACACAGGGAGATCAGCCATATGCTACCCAGGAGGACCTCAAGCATCACCAGAACACTCCTGAGGTCCCAAGGATGCACAAAGAGGAAGGTGGGGACCTACTCTTAAAGCTTCATCACTGGGTCACAGCACAGGTACCACTGCTTCTTCTCATGTTTCTTCATCTCCTGTACCACTGAGAAGCCCCAGTAGGCTAGTAGCCAGAGTTTCTTCTTCACTCCCGGGTAGATGTTGAGGCTTTTGATGGGCCACTTCTTCTCGAGCGAGTGACTCCAGGCCACTGTGTAGAGCCGCAAGCAGCTGCTGTTGTAGATGAAACATCGATCATGGAAGCCACTTGAGAGCAGGCCCACACCCAGGAGTCTGGGATCCTCACAGAACTTCATCATGATGTGCTTGGTGTAGCCCGGGGGCAGCTTCTTGACCTCTCTGGACTGTGCTTCTTCACCACCAGGTGCCTGTCTGTGACGAGCCCATGCAGGATCAGCAACATCTTCTCTGCAAAATGCAGGGGGTGCCCTGCCTTCTCTCTCAGCATATGCATGGGATGGATATAGAACCACATTTTAGTCCCAGAAGCAAAGCTAAAAATCATTTATCTTTCCCAAAACAAAGTTTAAAATTTGCTTTACTGTAAAAACAAAATCGTAGAGAGATAGCAAATATATTATTATAGAGCCTTCATGATTTTAGTAAGGACCAACAATGAAAGTGAGAGGGAGGAAACCCAGGGAGAAGTTAGGAACCAAGTTTAAAGACCCTGATGCTCTGACATGGACATGGAACAGATTTTACCTTAACAACTAACAAGTAGTCTGAGGATTGTGCATATTATTATTGACAGGAACCTGAAAAGATCCTAATGTCAGTGATACGACTTCTTTCAAAAATATCCATGGGTCACATGATGTGGCTTTCTCAGATGTCAAGCTCAGCCTCTAAGCCCTACTAAACTTGGCTATTGTAATGTTTCCTTAAACTACCTCACTTCCCTTTTAAACTGATGGTTGGAACTTTCCCCTCTGCTCATGCCAATCGTGATATATGAAAGCTTTTAATAACCTGAAATGATTTCTGCCTTTACGGAAGGAGTACGATTTTAAGGAAAGTTGAATTCACTCTGTATTAACCCAAGTATTATATACCTTGGGTTTTCCCCTATTCCGGACAGTGGTCCTAGGCTTCCCTGTGAATATTACAGCACTACCATTGGAATAATGTATGTGTGTAACAGATTTTATCTCCAATTTGTTCCTGTTTTGCTAGTCAATGACTTTATGCATGGCACAGTATGTCTGAAATTTGCTTTCACTATTATCTGGTAAAGAGATTGTGGGGAAGTAGTTTATCCTTACCTACATACAACTCTCAGTGTCTATGGATATTACTACCATTATTACTAATAATGATAATAATAACTAATTAATTGTGTATGCCTGGGTTGACTTAAGTTCATTCACTCAGGGGATGATGATATGAGAGGCCTCCATGCAAATATGTTCATTGATTTAATGGAAATGATGGAGTGATGGATGCTGTGACGGGCTGCTCAGATCCACCTTCTTAAATACATACTTCTTCCTCCAGCCGCTGGGAATCCTGCCTAAAGCTACTCCCACCTGTCAGCCCTCTGTGGAGATTGCCTTGTCTGAAGGAAACTACCTGGCCCAAGGTCACACTTCCTTCCCAGGAAAGACAATATCCAATAATTATTCAATGCAGGGATATAAAGACCCAGCCCCTTTACTCCACTTCAGATCAACTCTGTAAAGACACAGCATCTCTAGGCCTCCTTGTGGGGTTGGCACTGGCTTTGTTGACATTGCATTACAGCTCATTTCTCTGCCCAATCCTGCTTACTATCTATCCTTCCCAGACATGTTTATCCCAAGAACATTCCCTAATAATTGTCCTGCATGCTGAACTTTGTCTCAGAGTGAGCTTCCCAGGGAACACAGGCTGTGACAAATGGGATCAGGGAATGGCACAGGCCAGACTGTAGTAATAACCTTCATAGGTAAAGTGTGTGCAATTACCAACAAGGGCACCAG
>NC_060271.1:65109157-65110836 GCF_021613505.1 Equus quagga
GGCAGAGTGACATCAGAAACAAGGCTCTGTGGCAGCGGCTAATTGATCATGGGGTATTTAGAAATTAAATTGATGTGTTTTGTCTACATAACTGGAAAACTGTAGGTCAAGTGAGCTGAAATCTCTTCCTAGACCTAAGTGAGTTCACAGGGCTCAGTGATTGAAGGTGAGACGATTGCTCTTGAAAAAGGGCCCTGAAATTTTGCCACAGATGTATGGGAAACACTTGCTCCAATGTTTTCCCAAAGGAACTCAGGGCAATTTACTCAGGGAAATGTGAACTAAGGAAAGGAAAATAAAAATAAAATAAAAAATAATAGTTTTCCAGCAATATGAGTTCTCCAATTTGTGTAATATCTAAGTGTCAGATAGCATGTTTGATAGAAACTAGTTTACAAAAATTGAGCACCACATCTCAGTCTGCGTATTATAGAATAGGAAATTATGATGCATTTTCACCTCTACTGACTTCCATCACTGGATTTCTATCCTATGTTATCTTGTAGTCTTCTTTTCAGCCTCTAGTTTCTTTAGTAGATATGGGACATTTTCCATATATGAATTTTGGAAAAATTTTTGTGTTTATATGTGTGTGTGTTTTAATCTATCCTTTTTTTCTTCAGTTTTCACATTGTATGCCTACTTTTTTTTTTATAATATCCTGTCTTTTTAACATCCGTAGGCAATAGGCTTATGATTTGTCTGTTTTTTGATTGTGTATCTTCCAGTAAAGTGTGGGAAATGTCTGAATATTAAACATTACTTAGATTGACAGAAGAAAAAGAAGAATCACATTATTTAATTCCCAGAACAGAGAAAGCATACTGCATTACTCAGTACTGCATAACTCAGAGGTTTGGGTTAAATCCAGATAAATTACTGTATGATCCCAAGGACGTACTTGGTGGTATCCAAATCAACACACACTTTTGTCATCATCCTGCACATTATGAAAAGCACATTAATAAGCTGCTATTGTATTGGAAAATCTTTCCCAAAGTACATATTACGAAGCTAGTGAGTGCTTCATCTGCAGTTCATATGATCCTGACCTCTGGCCTTTAGTGGTTGACGTCCTTTCACACACAAAATATACTACCTGAAATCTTAGGTCTCCAAAAGTCTTATCCCATTACAGCATCAGCTCAAAGTCCAGATTCTCATTATCTGAATCACATCTAGGTGCAGATGAGGCTGCTCTGGTGTGGTTCCTGAAGCATAGATCCTCAACTACAGTTCCTCTCAATTTCTAGACATGTGAAAGAAAAGGCACAAGAAATCTTCCTCCACAAACAACATACAGCGGTAAGACGGGAATATCATAACAACATAGCCATTCCTCTTCAAAAAGGAGGGAATGGGTAGCACAAAGGACTCTCTGGTCCACAGCAACAATGAAGTCCAGTAGGGCAGATGTTGGAAGATGCCTGATTAGGTCTGAGGTCCCAGAATAATTTACTATGAATTTTGGCTCAGCTTTTGGTTCTGCCTTCTGTGTCACCCTTCTATTTTGATGAAGAGTAGCAAGGGTTTGCAGCTAAGTGGTATTTTAGGCTGCTTCCTACTTATACAAGTCTGGATTCCAAATCCTTTCTTCATTCTGTAACGCCTCTGCCCCCTCAGTCCAAGCAACTCACCTCCAGTTACCAAAATCTGAATTAGTTATCAGTTGATGTGTC
>NC_060271.1:65113170-65114637 GCF_021613505.1 Equus quagga
ATTTTTTTTTCTCCCCAAAGCCCCAGAGTACTTAGTTGTATATTCTATTTGAAGGTCCTATTCGTTCTGCTATGCAGGATGCCTGCCACAGCATGGCTTGATGAGCAGTGCTAGGTCAGTGCCCGGGATCTGAACTGGTTAAATCTTGGGCCGCCACAGTGGAGCACATGAACTTAACCACTCGGCCACAGGGACGGCTGCTTATTTTTCTAATTTTCAACAAATATTAAAATCAAATATTTGGGAGGAAGGAATCAAGGTACAAACAGACTAACTTGTACACAAATTCTAGAGTCATGGTGACCTGCTGAGAAAGGAAATTAGCTCTTTTAGGAGGATTGTTTAATTTTACATTTCATTACTTCATAGGGATTCTCATATTTCAGGTTTTAAAAATAATAAATTAGAGCTTAAAAAAATGAATAATTTGCCTACAATTATTCCACTATAGGATTCCAATATGGGTTGGCTCACAAACAGGGTCTATATTATTTCTATACATCATATTCAGCAGCCACTCCTTAAAGCTATTTTAGATAACCTAATTTAATTTAAGTTAAAATTCAATGGTATTGGTTGAATAAATCATTTATCATTGATGAAATTTTGCCTATTGTTATATTCAGTAAATCTCTTAAAGTATGCAGCTCTTTCTAAAGTTTGAACTACACCAACCAAAAATGGTGGTCTTCATGAAATCAAATTCAAAATCATTGGTAAATGTATAGATCGATGTTAAATATACAGGGAGATGAGATAGAAAGATAGAGGTGGAGGTAGAGAGAAAGAAAGAGAGACAGAGACAGAACAAAATGTCTATACAGGTGTAAACATTTTACAGGTTTATAGAGGTTTTGTTTTATTTTACTGTTCTACCTAAATTCTCTATAAAACCCTTATAAATCACTTATAATTTTTAAAACTATTTAAGATTGTTAAACACTAAACTATAGCATAAAGTTTAAAGGGAAAAAAGCACTAAAAATAACTACAGCTACTTCAATATGGTAATAAATTCACAATATAAAAAGAAATAATTTGGGGTAGGCCCCACTGGTGTAGTCATTAATTTCACATGCTCCACTTCAGTGGACCAGAGTTTACCGGTTTGGATACTGAGTGTGGACCTATACATCACTTATCAAGGAATGCTGTGGCAGAGTCCCACATACAAAATATAGGAAGATTGGCACAGATGTTAGCTCAAGGACAATATTCCTCACTAAAAAGAAGGGAAAAAAAGAGATAATTTGTGACACCAAAAACATAGAAGGGGAGGATGAAAAGAACAAAATTTGTGTAGGCAAATTAAGATAAGATGCTTTCAGCAGAAAAGAGACTATCTCCTCTGTGAGAAATTTTACACAGACTTCACGGTAACCACAGAACAAAAGTCTATAGCAGAGCCACAAGACATAAATAAAGAGGAAATAGAGAAACACATCATGGAAAATCACCAAAATGAAA
>NC_060271.1:65114737-65128027 GCF_021613505.1 Equus quagga
GGCACACAGAAACACAACCAAAAAGAAACAATGCAAATATAAGAGCAATCAGAAAATAAAAGATAAAAATGGCAGTATTAAGTCCTCATATATCAATAATCACACTACATGTAAATGGATTGAATTCACCAATCAAAACACACAGAGTGACTGGAAGGATTAAAACACAAGACCCAAAAATATGCTGCCTCCAGAAGATCTATCTCAGCTCTAAAGGTAAACATAGGTTCAAAGTGAAAAGATGCAAGAGGATACTCCAAGCAAATGGCGACCAAAAGGAAGTGGGTGTGTCCACGCTTAAATCAGACAAAATAGACTTCAATCAGAAAAGGTAACAAGAGACAAAGGTAGACATTATATAAAAATAAAGGGGACCATCCATCAAGAAGACATAACGTTTATTAATATATATGAACCTAACATAGCAGCACCAAAATATATAGAGCAACAATTAACAGTCCTAAAGAGAGAACTTGACAGCAGGACAATAACAGTAAAGGACTTTAATGCTTCTTTTATGTCAATGAATAGATCATCCAGAAAGAAAATCAGCAAGAAAATATTGACCTCAATTGACACATTAGACCAGAGAGACTTTATATATGTATATAGAACACTCCATCCCAAACCAACAGAATACACATTCTTCTCAAGTAAACAATGAACATTCTCAAAGACAGACCATATGTTGGAAAACAAAACAAGTCTCAATAAATTTAGGAATACTGAGATCATGTCAAGCATCTTTCCTGACCACAATGCTATGAAACTAGAAATCAACTACAAGAAAAAACTAGAAAATTAACAAATATGTAAAGACTAGACAAACATGGTACTAAACAACTATTGGATCAATGAATAAATCACAGGAGAAGTCAAAAAATACCTTGAGACAATTGAAAATGATAATATCACATATCATAACCTGTGGGTGCACCAAAAGCAGTACGATTAGGAAAGTATATAGCCATACTGGCCTACCTCCAGACACAAGAACAATCTCAAATAAACACTCTAACATTTCACCTAGAGGAACTAGAAGAGAAGAGCAAACATAGCACAAAGTCAGCAGAAGGAAGGAAATAGTAAAAATCAGAGCATAAATAAATGAAATACAGACTAAAAAGACTATAGAAAAAATTAACAACACTTAGAGCTGGTTCTTTGGAAAGATTGAAAAACCCTTAGCCAGACTCACCAAGGAAAAAAGAGAAGCCTCAAATAAACAAAATCAGAAATGAAAGAGGGAGAAATTACAATGGCCACCTCAGAAATAGAAAAGATTATAAGACAATAATATGGAAAGCTGTATGCCAACAAATTCGATAACCTAGAAGAAATGGATAAATTCTTAGAATCATACAACCTTTCAAGACTAAACCATGAAGAAATAGAATATCTGATTAAACCTGTCACTAATAAGGAAATTGAAACAATAATCAAAACCACCCAAATACAAAAGTCAAGGACCAGACAGCTTCTCTGAATTCTATTAAACACTAAAATGACATTTAATATCTACACTTCTCAAACTCTCAAAAAATTGAAGAGGACAGTATGCTTCCTAATTCATTCTATGAGGCCAATAGTACCCCAATATCAAAACCAGACAAGGACAACACACAAAGGGAAAATTCCAGGTCAATAACTCTGATGAACATACATGGAAGAATTCTCAAAAAAAAATACTAGAAAATTGAATATAATACTTAAAAGGATCATACACCAGGATCAAGTGGAATTTATTCCAGGGATGCAAGGATGGATCAACATGGACAAATCATTAATGTGATACACCACATGAACAAAATGAAGAACAAAAATTATATCATCTCAATAGAGGCAAAAGGAGTGCTTGACAAGATTCAACATTCATTCATGATAAAAATCTGAGGGAAATGGGTATAGAAGGAAAGTACATCAGCATAATAAAGGCCATATATGACAAACCCAGAGCCAGCATCTGACTCAATGGTGAAAAACTGAAATCTATTCCTCTAGAAACAGGAATAAGACAAAGATGCCCACTCTCACCAATTTTATTTAACATAGTATTGGGAGTCCTAGCCAGGGCAATGAGTCATGAAAAAGAAAAAAGCCCTCCAAATTTTAAAGGAAAAAGTAAAGTGGTCACCATTTGTGGATAACATGATTTTATATATAGAAAACTCTAAAGATGCCACAAAAAATCTACTAGAAATAAGAAAAGAATAAAGTAAAGGTGCTGAGTATAATATACAAAAATCTGTTGTCTTTCTCTATGCTAACAACCATCAGAAAAAGAAATTAAGAAAACAATCCAGTTTACGATCACAATAAAAAGAATAAAATAACTAGGAAGAAATTTAAACAAAGAGGTGAAAACCTGTACCTGAAACCTATAACACATTACTGGAAGAAACTGAAGATAAGAAAGAAATGGAAAGATATTCCATGCTCATGGATTGGAGGAATTAATATTGTTAAAATGTCCATGTTACCTGAAGCAATCTACAAGTTTAATGCAATCTCTATAAAAATTCCAACACTTTTTTCACAGGAACAGTAAAAACAGTCCTAAAACTAGAATGGAACCACAAAAGATTCTGAAAAGCCAAAACAAGGCTGAGAAAAAAGAACAAAACCAGAGGTATCACTCTCTCTGATTTCGAACTACATTACAAAACCATAGTACCAAAACACTATGGTATTGGCAGAAAAACAGACACACAGATCAATGGGCCCAGAAATAAACCCAAACATCTACGAACAACTAATTTACAACAAAGAAGCCAAGAACATACAATGGAAAAAGAAACTTCTCTTTGACAAATGGTGCTGGCAAAACTGGACAGCCGCATGCAAAAGAATGAAACTAGACCACTATTTTACACTGTACAAAAAATTAACTCAAAATGGACTAACAACTTGAACATAAGACCTGAAATCATAAAGCCCCTAGAAGAAAACATAGTCGGCAAGCTCCTTGACAGCCAATTGGCAATAATTTTTTCGATTTGACAACAAAAACAAGGCAACAAAAGCAAAAATAAACAATTGGGCTTACACCTCTCTAAAAAGCTCTGCACAGCAAAGGAAATCATCAACAAAATTAAAAAGCAACCTAGTCAATAGGAGAGAATATTTATAAACCATATATCTTATAAGGAGTTAATATTTAAAATATATAAACAACGACTACAACTTAATAGCAAAAAAGTAAGCAATCCAGTTAAAAAATAGGCAGAGGAGTTGAATAGACATTTTTCCAGAAAAGACGTACAGATGCCAACAGATACATGAAAAGGTGCTCAACATTACTAATCATCAGGGAAATGCAAATCAAAATCACAATGAGATATCACCTCACACCTATTAGAATGTCTACTATCTAAAAAATGAGAAGTAATGTGTTGACAATGATATGGGGAAAATGAAGCCCTGTACACTGTTGATGGGAATTTAAATTGATGCAGCCACTACGGAAAACAGTATGGAGGTTCCTCAAAAATTTAAGAAGAGAACTACCATGTGATCCAGTTATTCCAGTTCTTGGTAACTCAAAAAAATATCTGCACCCCCATGTTCATTGCAGCATTATTTACAATAGCCACAATATGGAAACAGCCTAAGTGACCATTGATGGATGAATGGATGAAGAGAATGTGGTGGATATATATATATATATATAATGGAATATTATTCAGCCATAAAAATAATGAAATCTAGCCATTTGCGACAACATGAATGGATCTTGAGGGAATTATGCTAAGTGAAATAATCAGACAAAGACAAATGCTGTACAATCTTACTTATATATGGAATTTAAAAAAAGGCTAAGCTCATAGATACAGAGAACAGACTGGTAGTTGTCAGAGGTAGGGGGTGAAGGGCAGGCAAAAATAGGTAAAAGGAATCAGAGGTACAAACTCTGTTATGAAAGAAATAAGTCATGGGGATATACTGTACAGCACAGTGACTATAGTTAACAATGCTGCATTGCATATTTGAACGTTGCCAAGAGAAAACCTTGAAAGTTCTCATCACAAGAAGAAACGTTTGTAGTTCTGTGTGGTGATGGATATTAACTAGACTTATTCTGGTGATCATTTCACAGTATATACGAATATCAAATCATTATGCTGTACACATGAAACTAGAGGAATGTCGTACTTCAATTATACCTCAATTAAATTTTTTAAATGTCCCTTTTGACTTGGAGGAACCAGATGGCAACTGTGTGAAGAATTTTCCTGATTTGCAAACATTTTGCCAATTGTCTCAGCAAATGTAATAGAAGTACATTAACTGTGAGGCAAGACACCTGGTTCTGCCTCCAGCCTGGCTCTGCCCCAGATATGTAGGCTTCAGTGAATCACTTCCTCTCTTGGGAACCCAGTTTTCTTCTGTTCGTAATGAATGGAGCTAGACATGGTTTGTTTCTTCCAGTTCAAACAGTGTACAAGCCTACAAAATCCCTCCAAGGATGCAGTGTCTGTTTTCTCTTCAGTCTAACATGGTTCCAGAGTCAGGTGCAGCCGAGACAATCCCAGATTAAGGCACCACCATCAGATGCTGTTTTCGGGGCTTCAGAAATTACTGAAGTTGGTCATCTGAGCGTACCAGAGCAAGGAAAGAGAAAATGGCAAGTACCATGTCACTGCTGAACAATCCTTGTTCATTTCATTCATTTATTCAATAAATATCTATTGAACACCAACTGTATGCCAGACACTTGTTTGTCACTGAAAGCACAATGGTGAATGTGAGCCCTCATGAGATGCCCCATGAAACACAAGAAGTAATGAGGGAGGCAAAGAATAATATTGTTCATGGGATTGGAAGATATGATATCCTGGGTGGAGACAAGTGTCAGTGGCATGTTGTGTGTGGTTATAACTGTGACCTTAGTTTTACTTCTAGCTTGATGTATCCTGGTATATACGCCTTACATTTGAGTGGACTACTTTTGGTTTCTGTAATAATGTTGGCACCTGCCCCTTGTGTCTAGTACCAGCCAGGCAATTACAAGAGTTAACTAAATATCTGGCCTTTATCTTTGCTTCACTAAAAAAAGACATGAAATTACTGGATTTAAGGCTCAAGGAGTGAACATCAAGAGATGAGCCCTTCTAATCTGTAGTGGTCCTAGGTGTCTTTTCAGGGCTACTCCTGTCCAGCTGCCCAATCACAGTAAAGCCCAATCAAAGAATAAATTGAAAAGTATCCCATATCTGTTTATATTTTTGACATAGGAATTACCAATTTCAAAAAAAAGTTTATAAAGAAATTGATTGAAAACCATCTTATATTAAGGTTCTTTTGCAGGAGATAGGTCTTTGGCAAATTCCTCAATTTCTTCTATAATTATGAGTTTATTCTAGTTTATATCTCTTTTTGAAAGAATTACTTGAATTATTTTTGGAGGTGAGGAATTGTCCACTTCATTTAGATGTTCAAAAAGCAGTGGTTTAAGGGGAGTTTACTCTGAAGAGGGGTAGAAAATGAGGTAGATAAATTCTATCAACCCAACACTGCCTAACCCAGAAATCCAGCATCAGTGGGTTTCTGTTAAAATTAAGAATGAAGAAGAACCAAGCATGAGGCGAGGAGGGGCAGACAAAAGGTAGTGGCCACAGAAACCATGACAGCAGTGAGGGAGATCAATAATCCCTTTGGAATGAGAATCTGAAACACAAAGGGACTGGGCATTTGAGAAACTTCTGAGCATCCTTGGAGAGGTGCAGCCTTTACCAACATTTCACAGGGAGGTCCAAGTAGTATTATTTGGGCAATAAAAAGAGTGAATCAACTTATGAATGAATAAACAAAACGTGGTATAACCATACAGTGGAATATTATTCAGTCATAAAAAGGAAAGAAGTACTGATATGTGCTACAACAGGGATGAACCTTGAAAACAACATGATAAGTAAAGGAAACCACACACAAAACCCCACATATTATGATTTCATTTATATGAAATGTCCAGAATAAGCAAGTATAGAGAAACAGAAAGTAAACTAGTAGTTGCCAGGGTCTGGGAAGGATGGGAGTGCTAAGAGGTGATTGGTAGGTAATGGGTACAAGGTTTCTTTTTGAGGTGATGAAAATGTTCCAAAATTGATGATGGCGATGTTTACATTTGTAGTGTTACATGGTGAATATATTAAAAAAACATTGAATTTTACACTTTAAATGGGTGAATTGTGTGGCATGTGTATTATATCTTAAGAGAGCTGTTACCCAGCAACAACTACCAAATAAAGAAAAAGAAAAAAATAATCATCAGGGTGGCCCCAGAAGGCTGGAAGAATGAAGGGAATACAGGCAGCATGTGCTTTAGTTCTTAAAAGCTTTTTTTATGTTATTACAATCTATTTCTCATTCCCAATGTCTATTTGTGTTTCTCTCTTTTTTCTTTGCCAAATTTTCCAAAAATGTGTCTCTTTTATTGGTCATTGTCAAAGAAATATTTCTTGATTTTATTCACCAAAATCATTTTTTTGTTTTTCTTTTACTTCTGTTTTTATGTTTACTAATGGCTTCCTTCTACATTCTTTTAGTTTATCTTCTTCTGTGGCTAGCTTCCTGAGTTTAAGCTGAGTTTTTTGTGTTTTATCTCTTGGTTCTTTAATCAGTAAGGAAAATGCATTTTCACTTGAGAGCCACTTTGATTCCTTCTCATAGATTTTTGATATGTAGTATTCTCACTGCTGTTTACTTTTAAATAAGCCGATGCTCTGTAATTTGATATATTTCACTGTTAAGATTTTTAGCACTGTGTGAAATTTGTTAATTTCCAAGTCAGTAATTTGTTAGTGGCCTATTTTTTGGCTAAGTTATAGTTTTATTACGTTGTGGTTAAGAGAATGTTACCAATGATTTCTACATGGGATAATGTATTGTTTCTCTTTCTTTGGAGGGACACCTAGGACATAGTCCGATGTTATAAATGTTTAGTGGGCATTTGAGAAGACTGTGTTTTCTATGTTCTAAACACAAAAATATTCCATGAAGATACATATATCTGATATATATATATATATATATATATATATATATATCAGAATGAACTCAGACATATCTCTTTCTATTTTTATATTGGGCATCACTATGGGGATTAGAAAGAATTTATTTGAAGCTTGTGCTTCTCGACCTGGGGATCCAGACAGAGATATTCTCAGCTACCTTTTGAAATGTCCCTTCTTACATAAGCACACTTGGGAAGGAGGCAAAAAATCTTCAACGTATTGATGGCAACACCATTATCTCACACTACGATCAGTTCTGTGATTCCACAAAGGGTATAGAATGATGAGTGTGAGAAGGAAAGAAGGAAGAGGAGAGAGAATCAAGTTTTTATTGTGTTGAGCCAATCTTGTATATACATATAGAAGGTCTTCTAGTCTCATTGTCATTTTCTGAAGTTCTTATGGTGCCTCTAATAAGGTTATATAGATATAGATGTAGATATATAAAACATATATATATATTGATGTAATGTGAATCAGTGTAACATTCCATCACTATTAGTCATCTTGGTGAGTGGTATCTTTTATCTAGAGTCAAAATACCCTAATTCAAGAGCTTTGGTTTCAAAATATACAGAAGAAATAAGAGCAACGGACGTTCTATTTCCTAACTACATCCTTGCATTTCCTAAGAGCACACTGACCTCCCTTTTGGGGAATTACATCTTTCTAACTGGACACAGTCAAGTGAGGAATTCATGGGGCCCACCCTCTTCTAGCCAGGGATGAGCATCTGACCCAAGTGAGGCTAAACAAACCTCCCTGCTTGCAACCTGAATCTTGAGGAAAAGAATACAGAGACTGAAAACATTTCATTCCATCTAATAAGAGCAACCTGACCTGACTGTTCCTGCTTTAAAGAATATTTGAGGGTGAGAATGAACATAAATTATAAGCTTAGAGGCACTGCCCTTCCAGTTACATTGGTGACACCAGGTGAGATTTCACCTTCTCCACCTTCCCCACCACCACCACCACCAGAGCCTCTCTCAGCTGCTACTGATCCCTGAGTCCCAAGGGACGCACCTCTCCTTAAGTCCCAAGGCCCACCATCACCTCTCCTTAGGAAAATTGGCAGTCATAATATCCACTGTGATGCTCTCATGGTTCCCAAAACATATTCACAAAAATAAATCAACCTGATATAAATGCATTTCCCACACTCAGGGCTCTTCAGTCTTATAATTGATCATCTTGTTATATATCCTTTATCATATTTTATTTTGTCTCTAGAGGTACTCTTTCCTCTAATTCTATTTTTCTGATGTTACATATTGTCTCTTCTTCAGTTATCAGTTGCCTGATATGTCGTCATCCTTTGCATTAGTTGTTCCAATCACTTGATGCATTTGTTTTACATACATTTCATGTAACAGCATATGGCTGGATTGGTGTGTTTTATTCACTCTATTTGTCTTTCAGTTGTGAAATTTTTGTCATTTATATTGTCAGATATAAATTTTTCAAAAAAATAAAATAATTCTCATGCATATATATTGCGAGCATATGTCAAAGATTCATTCAACTTATTAACGACAGAACCATATGGTAAAGCTGATTCAAAGAAGGATATATATCTACACACACACACACATCAATGATGCAATAATATTTATAAATAAGATGCAAAACTGGTTAATGTCTTACAGAGCAGTAAAACCATAAGCATTTGGGGTTATCTTCTCAGACACAAATCGTTTATTATTTCCATGATATCAGATTTCTCTACCTTAACATCTAACTTTTTGGAATCTGGTATTTAATCAGCAGCAAATAGAAGTCAAACTGTTTTTCTCTAGCAAATAAAATGACCTTGAAAAGACACATAGCGTTGTAGAAAAAATGATTCATGACACTTTTTAAAAACGGTAAGGCAGGCTTCATTCAGGACCATCACCATAGGTGTAGCATCTACTGCAATGCGGTATGCAGTGGAGGAGGGAGGTTGGGCTCAACTCCAAATACAATAAGAAAAATAAGAATTTATAGCCAGGGAGTAGGGGGGTCAGTGGATGGAAAATTACGAAGAGAAAACATCATGGGTCAGGGGTGATTCTGGCTAAACCAACCTAAAAAGATGCTTGCTGAATGCAGGTCAGGATGATCAGACATCACCTGGGGGATGGTGGAGGGTGAGGAACCTGATCAGATATCAAGAAGAGGAATCCAGTTAAACTCAGTAGGGTTCTTGCTGAAATTGAGCAATGCAAAGACACAAAAACTCAAAAGTCAGGGTCTAGGTGAGAAAAATGTTTGAAAAGTAATGGAGGGAAATTTCCAAATTTGGTGGGCATCATAAATTTACAACTTTAGGAAGCTCAACACACTCCAACAAGATATACTCAAAGAAAACCACATCTATTCATGTCATAATCAAACTGCTGAAGAACAAAGAAAAAATTCTTGAAAGGAGACATGGGGAAAAACGTTGTATAGAGGGACACCCAACAATTCAAATGGATGAAGACTTATCGGAATCTATGAAAAATAGGAAACAATGGAATGATAGATTCAAAGTGAAAAACAGAAGAAATACCAACCCAAAATTCTATACATCTAGTGAAAATATGCTTTTGGAATGATGGGAAATGAAGACACATTGTGATGAAGGAACAGCAAGAGAATTTGTTGCTAACATACATACTTTAAAATAAATGTGAAATAAAGTTCTTCAGTCTGAAGAGGAATAATACTAGAGGAAACTTAAAACTTCAGGAATGAGGAAAAATGAATGTAAATGATAAGTATCTGAGTAAATAAAATAGACTCTTTCTCTCCTCCCAAGTACTTTAAAGCATGTATTATTGTTGAAAGCAAATAATATAATAATGGCAGGTGGACATTAGAATGCATATGGTGGTACAGTATGTAAAGAAGAAAGCTAAGGACACCTATGTTTTTCCAGAGCTCCTGCATTTTACTTGAGGTCATAAAATATTAGTTCCAAGTAGACTGTAAAAATTTATATCCATCTTTCAGACCACAGAGCAGACCAAGACACCATTGGCTGGTCTACAAGAATCTGGCAGGGATAGAATATCAAATAGAGACACGCACAACATAATGTAATTTCGGTCAACGACACACCATATATGCAATGGTAGTCCCAAAAGATTAGTACCACATAGCCCAGGTGTGCAGTAGGCTATACCATCTAGGGTTATGTAAGTATGCTCTATGATGTTTGCCAAATGATAAATTTGCCTAATGACACATTTCCCAGAATGTATCCCCATCATTAAGCAACACATGACCCTATTTCACCACCACCATCTGAGAGTAGAAGAAATCATCTGTGTCAAAAGGAAAAGCAATAGACCCAGGGCAAGTGAAACGGGTTGTTGCCTGTAATGCAATGTACTATATTAATAATCACACTTTATTAGAAAATTAAAAGTCTGAGGAAAACGCTACACTGGACAAGACACTTAGGCAATTAATATAAATCAGGATTGTTACAGGCAAGATTACTCTACAAATGAAGGAACTCAATCACAAAAATTAACCTGCAAAGAGTCATATAATCAGCGAGGATGATCAGTGTTTCTCAGATAAGCTGTATATCAGAATCAGCTGGGAAACTTGTTAACAATATGAATCTTGAGCCACAATCCAATCAAACTCATCAGGATTCTCAGAATTTGAGTTTGGGAATCTATTTTATCAAGGTCCCCAGACTTTTCTTTGGTAGTCTGTCTGTGCCACAAAGGTGAATGGGCATTAGGGACCACTGCTGCACCATGCAAGCAGCTCCAGTGACAGTGTGGATAATGATAAAATCTACTTCACATGGTTTTTATATGTATTAAGTGAAAAGTATAAAGCATAACATAAATGATGTTATCATTATTATCCAAATATCAAAGTAATGACAACCCAGCTAATGACCAAAAAAAAATGCCTATTTAATCCAGAAATTATTCAAGATTCATGGGTGCCTTTCAATGTGTGGTTGGTTGAAAATCAAGACTGTGCAGAGTATTCAAGAGAAGAGCAGACAAGGAAATGGAAGCAACAAATGTAAGTTTAATCAGTAGCTGGAAGACTCGTGAAGTTTGAAAATATATTTCTTAATGTGATAAAAACTGAGGATGGTAATAAACTGGGGAGTAAGAACCTCTTGTGAAGGATAATAATGATGTTAGTGCCCAAGTGTTTTCTCTGTGCCAGGCACTGCTCAAAGTATTTGACATATATTGACTCATTTTGCTCCATAACAATCATTAAGAATAGATGCAATTATTATATCCATTTTACATGTAAGAAAACCTTGTCACTGAGGAGTTAAGTAACTTACTCAAGGTCACTTTGGATATGAAATGTTAGAGCTGAAAGAAAAAATATGGTACCTCAGGGATTAAAGTCATGGGGCAATCTGTTCCCAATGATACATAGGATTACAGAATTCAGGAGTGGTCTTTAAAAGAAGAAATATGACTACTGGATTTCATTTCCCTCTTTTTGTTTTTTTACTTTCTTTCAAAATAAAGGCAGTATTAAGTAAAAAAACTGAGGCAGGACTACAAAAAGCACAATAAGAAGATGTTAAGCAAAAAGACTGGCTGTAAAACTGGTCGATAGGGAGGGGTGACAACAGGCAGATCTGGGTCAGTGGTGGAGGTTTTGAAGCTGAAGCTCTAATATTTGGATAATAGCAAGGAAAAGAGGAAGGGAAAGAGGCTGAGAAGGAATTAAATAGGAATATTTAGAGGCAAGAAGTCACCGGGAAGTGATTCATCAGATTATAATGATTCATCAGGGCAATAATCTCATTGGATCTTATAAACCAGACAGTCGAGCTGGATCCTGACTGAGTTCAGCTGTGTGCATCTAATTGAATAAAACATGCTGAGCGGGGCTGGCCCTGTGGCCAAGTGGTTAGGTTCGCATGCTCCACGGCCCAGCGTTTCGCTGGTTAGGATCCTGGGTGCGGACGTGGCATCACTCATCAGGCCACACTGAGGTGTCGTCCCACATAGCAAAGCCAGAAGGACCTACAACTAGAATATACAACTGTGTACCGGGGGACTCTGGGGAGAAAGGAAAGAAAATAAAAGAAAAAAAGCATGCTGAGGAAGATCCTGACAATCTAAGAGAAGAATCCACGGGAGGCTGTGGGAAGTCAGGATAGTGGCCCCCAAGGCTGTCCAGGCCCTAAACCCCAGAACCTGTTAATATGTTACCTCACAGGGTGGCAAATGGAACTTTGAAGATGTGATTAACAGTAAGGACCTTGAGGTGAGGAGCTTCTCCTGGATAATCTGGGTGTGCGCAATTTAACTGCATATATCCTTAAAAGCAGAGAATCTCTCCTTGCTGTGATCAGAGGAAGATGTGAGAATTGGAGGATCAGAAAGATGCAGTGTTGCTGGCTTTGAATATGGAGGAAGGGAGACACTCACCAAGTAATTCAGAAATCTTCAGGAGCTGGAAAAGGCAAGAAAACAGATTCTCTTCTAGAGCTTCTAGAAGAGAAAGCAGCCTTGCCAACATGTTGATTTTAGTGCAGTGGGACCCATTTTGGTCTTTTGACCACCCAAACTGTAAAATGATACATTTCTGATGCCTAAGCCACTAAGTTGGTGGTAATTTGTTACAGCAGCAATAGAAAAGTAATACAGAGGTCCTAACAGCATTTTCCTGTAGGGATCTTCCACAACAGGTGGGGTCAAAGAGACACTGAGACCCTTAATTATCACCTGAGACCTGTAAACCATCCCGTAAATAAGTCAAGAATACAGCTTCTTTGGCAGATAAAGTGCACAAGTCCAGGGCTGTGAGGAGAAGAAGCAGCAGGTCCTTTAGACACTCACTGACAAGCAGACCTGAGGAGGTTTGTGTTCAAGGCTGAAGCACTGTGAGAGGAGAGCTGTAACATTGCTGACAGTAAAAGTCAGCCACAGCTTCAGCCTGAAGGCTGCTGATAGTGAGAGTGAAATCTGTCACAGATCCACTGCCACTGAGTCATTCAGAGACCTCAGGTGCCTGGGTGGATGCCCAGGAGATGAGCAGCCTAGGATCCTGTCCTAGATTCTGCTGGTACCAGGGTAAGTAGTTGCTAATGCTCTGGCTTGACTTGCAGTTGTTAGCGAACCTCTCTCCTGCAGAAACAGCCAGGAACAGCGAAGACTGGATCATCACAATGTCCACACAGGCACCTACAATCAAGAATGAACAGTGAGCATACATACTTATGTTATGTCAAGACATTTTAAAACCTTTTTTACAATGCTACAATCCCACACAGACCCTACAAGGTGTAATAAGGTCTGTTTTG